>NW_020442401.1:453815-536221 GCF_000699045.2 Agrilus planipennis
ACTAAAAGGATTTTATTTGTAAGTAAAGTGGCGTGTGCAACTCAATTTTTATTTAAAAAAGTTAATTGGTTTCTATATTAGGTGCTATAAGTAGCAAACAATTTATTTCAAAATTTTTAATGATTAGATCTAATAAGTATAAACTCTGATAAACGCTTATTTTTACAGCAGCTATTTACATTATAATATCTGAACTATGATAGAAGATATTTTGAAATCAATTGTATTCCGCTGATAACTATCGCGCTAAAAATCGCACAAAAGGTTTGAGTGCTATTTTTAAGTTCAATTAACGCCTTTATCTGATAGCATAATTCTAAGAACAAACAGATAAAAAATAATCCATTACATAACTATTTCATGCTCACAAATTTTTATATCATCTAAAACAAAAGAAAGAACTGTCGTTTACAGGGGTGCCATTTCCTTTCTTTTCCAAGCTCTCAACAATTTACTCCAAAGTCAAGAAAAAAACAACCTCTCCCTCACGCGATCTTAAATAAACTGTAGTGTTGTAGATGTAATGTAATATATTCCAAAAGACTTAAAAGCCCATTTTTGTTTTTTTTTTTGTTTCGTGGAAGAGGGGAAATCTTCAAAAGACACTCAGCCATCCGTACGACTGGCTAGTGTCGTATTTCCGAGGAAGATTCCTGACATACGCATCCTTTCCTTCCGATCTTTTACCTGATGAAGCCAGTTTTAATGTCACCTCTCCAACGTGTTACTGATCGTCCTCGATTGCGTTTAACCGCTCTTTATAGTACTTTCAATTTGTGGACACTGTTTTTGTTAGAGTGGTCAATACTGGAAACATACATTAGTCAAAGACCTTTCCTTTCATACAGATTGGCATAGTACACGGCTCTTTAAATACATCCTCGCAATGAGCCAAATGCTGCCCAGGACGTGGTTATCATTTTAATTTCGCAAGTCTGATTGTCCTTAAAATATATTTCAAGACAAATTCTATATAACTAAGCACTGGGTTTGTTATGAACTAGGTTTTATTATGATTAATATTTAAACCTATTTTTAAATGCGCAGTTTCCAGTTCCGTGTGAAAAAATTATTAATATAATTTCGGAGAGTTGTGGAAAACCATAACTAAGTCATGGTGAGCCCTCCATTTTATCATGACTAATGATAATAATAATGGTGCCCCTGGTCAATGCTCAAGAATATTTTTTTGGGTCAAAATACGTTGAAAAAGCAAGGTATATTGTTAGAGATTATTTATACATGCATATTACTGTAATACATTTAATCTTGCCCTAAGGAAGTGTTTCTTACAAAATTATCTCAGAAATTGAAAAGTTTCAGTGTCTGACGTCTGGAAGCACATTTGGTACGCTGAACGATGATACACTAATTAACAGTTACATCATATAATTGATGAAACTACTTATTATTAATGAACATTAGCATCTAATTACCACAGTAAAGAACCCGTTAGACTAGTATGAAATTAACAATAGACACACAAACACTAAATATGTGATTGTAAAACCTTTTCAAATGAGGCCAGCTGCTTCTTAAGGATGTTTGGGAGGTACAATCGGAGACAAGAGTACATACAATTATAAATTCGTGATTAATTAGGTTTTGCAGCGTATCATGAGGTAAATAAATACTATCTATACTAAAAAAAAGTATACGGTTTGAGAGAAAATTTGGAATTTGACCAAAAACTATGAATAAAATAAAAAATAACGAATAATATGGAAAATTTTTAACTGACTTTTGGCAGTGAATATGCCTTGATTTCAACTTCGAAACAAAAAAATATTTAGTTTCAATCTCTATTAATAATGAGCGTAAAACTTTTTAATATGTTTAAATAATAATTAAAACTTTAAAATTGCATTTATTTCAGACAATTATAAATATTATCATTATATTATCAAGTAAAAACGAGATTTTCAGCTAATTTTTCATTTTTTCCTCGATAACCATTTAGTGAATTTGAATAACCTTACGCTAAAGTGATTCTCCAGAGTTCAAGTTACTTATTATAAAAGTTTGAAATTTCTGGTAGCTTTTTTTCTGTTAATAAAAATAAATTTAATCTGTTCGGTTAACAAATCTCCATAAAATGACGTGTAAAATTACAATTTTTTAAAATTTCAATAACTTTTTAACGGTTTAGTGAATCGATTTGTAATTTTTACATGTGTTTAAGAATTGAATGAGGAACGTTCTTACAAACTTTTATTTGTCTTGCAGCATTTTGACATACCTCCTAAACATCCTTAACAGAAAAACAAAATTTGAATGGAAATGTGTACATATACATCAACTTGAAATACAAATTATTTTTTAACAATTTTTTTAAAAAATATGCATTGCTCATATATCAAACCCTTCCGCATATGGTTCACAATGATCTTATACCAGAACCCTCCTTCTCCTTACCAGAACCTTCCATGCGTGTCCCAACGTAGTTTTTGGGTTACTAACACTCTCTCTGATTTTCTGGGAATATAATTACAATTAACTAAAAGGATTTTAAGGGCTACTTATATATTTTGCACTGTAGTCCTGTATTATAAGTGCGTTCAATGTTCTGTTGCCATTACTCTTTGAATTATTTTGTCAATGATGTAACGTATCTGTCAAAATGTAATCTCTCAATAACTTTACAATAGGTAATAATTAACCTAAGCATTTTGAGGGTTCTTGGGCAATGAACGACCAATATCGGTTATCGGTCATTACAATATTACACTGGAAGGTAATACAGAATATTGTCGAGTGTCGAAGGACTGGACAATGATATTTTCATTGTTCTATGACGTAATTGTATCCTATCAACCGCCTATTGACAAAAGAAAATTATAATTTCTTTAAACACTTTTTCAAAGCAAACTAGCTCATCATAAGTGTTTATATGTAGATAGTAACCATTATCTATATTACACATAACATTGCATATTAATAAATTATTGGAAATATTTTAATGAAAAGATTATTACGAACGCAGCTATTGAATAAGATGTTTATTGTTTTCGGTGACCCTGCGGAGAGTTAAGTTTTAATTTTCTTAGAGTCTGAAAGCTAATGAGTGATAACGTTTTAAGAAATGTTATTTGATGCACAAAATTTTTAATGGTAGTCCTTTAGTTTTCGAAGTATTTGCCTGAATAGATTACTTTATAATTTGCTTTTACAAACAAAAACTATTTTTCTTTGATTTTTATGGGTGTAGTCGGAATGAGCCCGTTTTGAATTATATGTGTGTGTATGCGCTCGCGGGCGTGTGTTAGGCAGTGTGTGTGTGTGTTTTATCTCTTCTCTTTTCTATGTGTTAATACCGTGCTCTTCGTTTTTTACCTTTCCTTTTCCTTATTCATATTATATTCCACACACATTCCTACATGAGCATGGGTCTGTGATCTGCCATATCCAGCTTTCTTGTTGTTTTCCCGTGTGCCCACATTTTTCTAGGACATGTAGTAGTGTTTCCTCCTATTTCTTACACATTATGCTTAGCCTTTCCTGGTAGCCAATACTTATTAGCTTTCGTTTCTGATCCTAACCTGAATCTTGCATAGTAGTCAGGTGTCCATTTCTTTTCTAGAAACTAATGTTTCCTCTCTATCTTCCAATTTTCTGCTATTGACCCTTTTCCCTTTCTACCTTTTTTTTTTCCTGTATTTAATTGTATCTTGTCTTTTACTTTTAAACATTCATTAAGTAGATTAGGTACTTCCCTCTTTTCTAATTTTTTTCATCATATTTTACTGCCGTCTTTCTTGTCTTACTTGCCATCTTTTCTTTGCCTGTTTCTAATTTTAGTAGATAGCTTGGTGTTGTTTGATCAAGCTTGATTTATGAAAAACCTAGAAAAAAAAACAAATTTTTCATAATATTAAAACCAAAGACTACTTTCAGTGAAATTTATTAATACACTGGCCTATTCAAAACAGTTGTAAGTTTATTTTTAAATGTGAGCAAAACGTACTTCGAGAATATACGAGGGTGGATTGATAAGTTTCCGGCCTGACCAAGAAAAACAAGGTTTTTAAAAATTTTTTTTTTTTATTTCTCAACATAATCTCCTCCAAGGCTGATACATTTCTCATAGCGGTGTTCCAGTCTATTAATGCCATCTCTATAGACTGATTCGTCAAGCTCCTCAAAATAACCATTTACAGCTTCGATTACTTCTTCATTGTCCGCAAATCTCTTACCGCCAAGCCATTTTTTGAGATTAGGGAACAGAAAATAGTCACTCGGGGCTAGGTCTGGAGAGTAAGGAGGGTGCGGCATCAATTCAAACTTTAGATCGTTGATTTTAGCCGTCGCAACGATTGACGTGTGCGCTGGTGCGTTATCGTGATGAAACAAGATTTTTTTCTTCGCCAGATGAGGTCGTTTAATTTTCACCTCGTGGCTCAAACGTTGCAATAAGTCTGCGTAGTATTGACCAGTGATAGTATTACCCTTTGCAAGGTAATCAATGTATATAATACCTCTTGCATCCCAAAAAACAGTAGCCATAACCTTGTTCGCCGAAAAAATTGTTTTTGCCTTCTTTGGAGTTGGTTCCCCTGGTCCAATCCACTGTTTAGACTGTTCTTTGGTTTCAGGAGTGTAGTGGTGGACCCACGTTTCGTCAACGGTTACGAATCGACGCAAAAATTCGCTTGGATTACGCTTATACAATGACAAATTTGCGGTAGAAATGTTTTTTCGAATCAATTTTTGGTCGACTGTTAGCAAACGCGGCACCCATCTTGCACAGAGCTTTTCCATATGCAAATGTTGGTGCAAAATATGTTGCACACGTTCATATGACATCTTACAGGTCTCAGCTATCTCACGCACTTTCAATCTGCGGTCTCCCAGCACTATTTGATGAATTTTTTCGATCATATCTGGAGTTGTGACCTCAACGGGGCGTCCTGAGCGAGGCCCATCAGAGGTGCTCACACGACCCTTTTTAAACTCGGAAACCCACTGCTTAACGGTTGAATATGACGGGGAGGATGTCCCCAGTGTTGAGTCCATCTCTTTTTTAATTTCCTTCGGCGTTAACCCCTTCAAATAAAAGTATTTGATGACAGCACGATTTTCCTGCTTTTCCATTTTTACGAAAACCACAGAGGCGTCTTGTTCAGCGTGCTGTCAAACCTACACTAGCAAGGAGATCGGGCTGAAACTATAGCTACAAGCTATCCAAGGATGGTACTATAGAATGTCACCTCAAGGTAGGCCTAGTGGCGTCATCTCTTGGTTAGGCCGGAAACTTATCAATCCACCCTCGTATTAAAGCTGGTCTTGTGTCTATTAATTTAAATGAAAAAAGTTTGAGATTTTTTGGCAAACTGTTGAAATTCTCCCGGCCGGATGCTAAAAAAAGTGCCGGATCTACTAGTTACCGGGTACCCGGCCCATCTCTACTCGAAACCCTTCGAATTACAAATTATAACGCATTTTTACAAAGTAATTAGATTACTAAGCCTCAACTGCTTGATTATAAAAGAACTTAGAGAGTGAGAGCACAATAAAAAATTAATAGCTCCAAAGTACCTTTCAGTAATCGATGATAAATCATTCGAAAATGAATCTTCGCAAGATGAAGATATTTTACAAAAGCTGCGTTGCTTCTAAGAAAAAAAAGAAATATTAACAATTAAACCTACAAAATTACCTTCACAAATTTAGACTTAGAATCTTATAAAATGAGAACGTGGACAACGATCCCTCGGGTTCTATCGCCTTTATAGAGGATCTGGAGGGGTGTTAGACCCTTCAGATCGGTCTGGCTTTGTAAATACTGTTGTTAAAACAACATATATAAATGCCAGGTTTTATACTTTAACGTGAATGAGCCTATTTATCGCGCACCTTTACTACCTGATACCTGGCTAAGTCACCGTTAGTCAAACTTTCTAACCCCCAAGCAATCTTACCTATTATAGTTAGAATGCACCCAAAAATTTCTAGCTTTTATACTTTAACGTAAGTCTGGCAGTCCCTGGCTCTTAGTCTATTGAATTATATTGATCGCAAAGCACTAAAGCTTTGCCCAAACTCTGTTTGTATGTTTGGAAGTAGCAGGTAATGCGTAAATGTAGGCTTTCACGACCGGCATCTTCAGTATTGTTAGTGTTTCCTGAGCTTGTTAACCGTGGTCGTTAGGATTTTACTCCTGACATTTCGCCTTTAGCTGCGGCAGGCATTTTCAAAGGTAGTTCGCTGCTGGACTTGCTAGAAGAATCGAGTGACATGGCCTGGAGGTTTAGTCCATTGCTTGGCATTCGGGAGAACGTCGGTTCGATTCCGGGATTCCGGGTCCGTCTGCCTTGGTCCAAGTCTTTCTGTGGTTTCCTTGAATCACTTAGGCAAAATCCTGAGACAGTAATATTCCACAGATAATATTTCATTCTCTTCTGTCTTCATTTCGTCCGTCTCATCTTTCTCATCCGAACCACCACCCACCCATTCCTGCGATTCTTGAAGAGGGTCTTCCGCCCTACCTTTCGGCGTAGTCCGGATGGACTGCACGCCCACTAGCACCCAAAAGTTTTTTTTGCTATAAGCGTTTATTGGAGCTCTTTGCTGATGAATGACCAGCAAGCGAAACGTCAGGAACAAAATCCCAACGACAGCGGTCAACAAGCCCAGAAAATACTAGTGATATTGTAGAAGGTAAGTTATTTTATAAACAAGCAGTTGAAGCTTAGTAAACCGATTGCTTTATAAAAGTGCTTTAAAATGTGTAATTCAAAGGGCTTTAAGCTCTCTGAGGAATGATCAGCGAAAAGCCTCGACGAACGCTTTGAGCAAATCCTCTTCAACGGAAGTAGTAATTTTTCGTTTAGTCTTGTCTATTTAATATTGGTCTTGCCTATTCGATCTTTGTTTATGTCTTAGTTTTGCACTTCCGTAAGACCAAAAAAAAAACACCAATTTTGCTCATAACTAACGCTCGCTCATTGATATATGTAATTATTACAGTTTTGATTGCTGTTCCTTATTAATAACGGATCTACTGCTTATCTACAAATACAATGATTTCGCAATATATGTAGCAGCATCAATCTGGAATGTGGATCATAGGTTAAAAAGTTAAAATGCTAATTAACTTTCTCCAGATTTCCATTTTATCATATTCTGTCTCATGGCTCACTCGTTCTCGAAAGATAAACAATTGCATGTCACAGCTCTGGTCTTCGTTTGTGTCTTTTTTATATTTCATTTACTTGAAAACAGTAAATCAAAAAGATTCTTATCAAAAAAAAAACTGAGACCCACTTTGCAATACGACGATGTGTAAGAAGTTAATCAATGGAATGTTTGTGGTAATTACTATACGGTATTGTATTTGCTAAATGTTCAAAAAAATGGTACTCATACTCATTTTTATTGCTAAATATTCATCAATACAGATAAATAAAAATGGAGTGTTTGACTATGATTTTTAAGTATTCAGATTTGAAATACTTTCTTCGTTTACATATAAAACTGAATACGAAAACGAATGTAACATAGCAAAGGACTTGTGTTTGTTTGAACGGATTAACTTCAAAAACTACTGCAGAAAATTTCATTAATGTTATAGAATTTATAGTCAGTATAAATAGGCGAGATCGGTTGGTAGGACATCTTCTCAGGTATGAAGAGGTGGTTAGAGACATTTTGGAAGCAAAAACAGGAGTTATGAGGGGTACAGTAAATTATATTACTGTTCACAAATAGTTAAGAATGTGAGATGTTCTGGATTTGAGGAAATGCGAAGATTAGTGGAGGTGCATGTCCAACCAGTCTTAGGACAGACGACCTTATGATGATGAGGATGATAATACTGACACCAACTGAGTTTTTGTTTGACATTAAAAACGGTTCCGAAGTTATGTTGATGTTAAGCAATTAGTGTACAAGAAATAGAAATAGAATGATTTATTACATGTTAGGTAACATCATAGAAGGATTTCTTCGGAAAAGAATAGCACCATACATACTTTATGGTGTCAAAATGAATATAATGGCCTTGAGGTCTATTCTTCAATGAAAACTATTAACAATTACATAATTAAAAAGAATGAAGAGGAAGAGTTATTATTGAAACTCATTGTAATTATGACTGAGTCAAATTGGGAAGGCGAAGAACTAAAAGAAGCTATTTTACTACCTTACTTCTCACAGTATAGATAGATCTTCAGTTTTTCAATTTACTTCCAGGAAAAACATTATCAAAATTTTTAATTGATTAAAAGGCTTCAAGGACATTCTATACTATATTATTTTTTACAATGTTATATTTATCGTTGTTCGATTTTGATCGTACCAAATGTGTATTAATCCTTGATAGTGGCGAAAAGCCATTTGTTAGTGTCTACTAAAGTAAAATAAACTTTTTCATTGATAAAAAGACTTTAAGGATTTTCTATACTGTAATATTTTGTACAATGTTATATTAATCCTTTTTCGATTTTGATAGTATCAAATATGTTAATCCTTGATGGTACCAAAAAGCCACCTGTTAGTGTCTACTAAAGTAAAATAAAATCTTTAATTGACGGAAAGACTTCAAGGATTTTCTATGCTGTATTATTTTTTACAATGTTATATTTATCGTTGTTCGATTTTGATCGTACCAAATGTATGTTAATCCTTGGATAGTATCGAAAAGCCATTTGTTAGTGTCTACTAAAGTAAAATAAACTTTTTCATTGATAAAAACACGAAGGATTTTCTATACTGTAATATTTTGTACAATGTTATATTAATCCTTTTTCGATTTTGATAGTACCAAATATGTTAATCCTTGATGGTACCAAAAAGCCACCTGTTAGTGTCTACTAAAGTAAAATAAAATCTTTAATTGACAGAAAGACTTCAAGGATTTTCTATGCTGTATTATTTTTTACAATGTTATATTTATCTTTGTTTGATTTTGAACGTACCAAATGTGTGCTAATCCTTGATAGTACTGAAAAGCCATTTCTTAGTGTCTACTAAAGTAAAATAAACTTTTTAATTGATAAAGACTTGAAGAATTTTCTATACTGTATTATTTTTTACAGTGTTATATTTATCCTTGCTAGATTGTAATGTTGCCAAATGTGTGTTAATCCTTGATGGTACCGAAAAGCCATCTGTTAGTGTTCACTAAAGTAAAGTAAACTTTTTAATTGATAAAAAGACTTCAAGGAATTTCTATACTGTATTATTTTTTACAATGTTATATTTATCCTTGCTCGATTTTAATGTTGCCAAATGTGTGTTAATCCTTGATGGTACCGAAAAGCCATCTGTTAGTGTTCACTAAAATTAAATAAACTTTTTAATTGATAAAAAGCCTTAAAGGAATTTCTATACTGTATTATTTTTTACAATGTTATATTTATCTTTGTTTGATTTGGATCATACCAAATGTGTGTTAATCCTTGATGGTACCCAAAAGCCATCAGTTAGTGTCCAGCAAAGTTAAATAAGAAACTGAGAACTAAATTAAATATAACAAGAAACGAGATTTGGCATATGTAAAAATTATATTTATAAAAACCGTACATTCACTTATACAGTACAGTTGTCAACAACAACGTTAATTACATTCACTCATATTCGGTTTATTTTGGACCACTATCGTTGTTGTTTTACAGTTACGTTGCAAAAGAAATTGGTTAGCAGTTAAATTGATTGCCAACACTTTTCAATAGGTAACAATAATGAGAAATGTCAGCATCTCCAAGGCTAAACGATTGCATAAATAATAAATAATTAAAGCATAAAATTGCATCTTGGTTCAGTACTTTTTACGCAATTACGTAAACTGAAACATTATTATTCGCTTATCTTTTAATGAAAATCAACTGGAACGGAAACTATTATGAAAAGGACAAAAGATATTTATTTTTATGCATTTTAGGGTTGTCCAACGTTTCTGAATATATTTTTTCGATTCCGTACGAGAATTGGGTAAAGGTCTAGATGATGGTGGTGGGGGGATCGAAAGAGGATATCTCCCCCAGCACTGTACCATAAAAAGTTCGTGGCGGCCTCACCCCCATAAAAAGTTATGGGGGTTCAAAGTTAATAAATATGCCAATTTTTATACATTTCTAGGCATGTAAATATTTATATAGTCATTCTTAAACAATATTCAAAGGTAAAACAAGTAGAAAAATACATAAAAATATTGAGAAAGTTATATAAAACATTATTTAAATATCTTTATCAATAGGGTAGGTTAGGTTAGGTTATCGGTTTTTGTTGTTTTGTGACCACACTCTTTCGATCCCCCACCTCCACCCGCTTGAAAATGTTTGTTTTATTGAATTTTATTTGAATTATTGTTTATAAAATTTGTCAAAATAATCAACTTTCAACACCCATAACGTTTTATGGGGGTGAGACCGCCGCAAATTTTTTATGGGGTTTTACTCTGGTGACCACCCTCTTTCGAACCCCCCTACCCCCACCCACATTTAACTAACATTTTTTGGCTATCTATTTTCTTTCATCCCCATTGCGAGTCCATACCACATAAGTTGTGGTAGTCTTCTTATCTCTTGGTTTAGTGTATGTTCTAGTCTGGACCCTACTTGCTCTCTGTACATAACCATTGCTATTGCCTCTATTACTTTCTTATNAGGGGCCATCATCTACACCTTTACCGAGAATTGTTTATTTGACGTATTCTTTTAATTTTGTTATTTTTTTAAGTTAGCTCATAAATTAAATGATAATGAAATACGTTATTTTCCTTTTACACAAAACGACACCGAATCCAAAAAACTGACCTTCAACATTTACGTAAATATAATGTTTTATTAGAAATCTAACGTCAAACTGCATAAATACCAATACCATTAATTAATAATAAATTATATTACTAAAAACAAGCCTTCTGAAATTGAGTCGGTGTAATTAAAACAAAAAAGTTTAAAACTTTTACAGTTAATTAGGAAATCCTGATCTTTGACATTGAAATTGCGCTTTTTATCAAATTTTATTATGCATACATATTTATTTTGAAACTCCAAATAATTCCGCGAAATGATGTCGAAAAGTTATCAGTAAAGAATTGGAAGTAGGTATGACAAGTGTAGAAATATTGCTTAGTGAAGAAACCACTTCGTAAAGAAAATTAATCAACAACAACCGCTTACACTGCTGACAATGTGTGTGAATTGTGAGGTAAGAAATATCCGATTGTTATCATTTTATCTAACATTATTACAAGATATTCGGAAACTCGGCTTTGACTCGAGCCTTTGATTATCGCTACGGTCAATTTTTCCGAAAAAAATTAATAGAAAATCGAATTAAGGAGACAATTTATAATGAAATGATTTAAATTTCGAGCTAGAGAAAAATTGTATATCGTTAGAAAAATGGAAAATTTCGAGTTGACGTATTTGGAATAAATATAAAAGTTTATCTCAATAGAAATTGCAAATGTTCGACTGTCCTTTATTTTATTGACACACTTTTATTGCTGATGACAATTCAGCAAGCAAATTTATGCAATGTTGACGCTGTTCCTCGATTTCTTCATGAATTACAGATGAATTTAAAATTCTGCAGAAAAAAATCATATTTACTTAGGAATCATTTCCAGTATTTGCTAAAAACAGAAGCGATTGTGACGTACAAAATAAGCGTGACGCAAATATACAAAAGAAAAAAACAATTTTCATTATTTGTAATAGGGTATCACAATAAATAAGTAAAATAATGGATCGCGGTATTTTTTTTCTCGGATTATAATGAACAAAATTTTAAAAATTCGTTTTTATATTTACTAATTGGATACATTATTATTACAATGGAAACCGTTTCCGTTTTGATTTCATGAACAAACACGGATATCACAAAATTTGTAAAAGGACACACAGATAATTAATTATCTTCAACAAATGGGATCAGTTATACCAATATTAAGGCTTCCTATATTTACTTATGGATTCTAAATTGATATACGGTATTTTCCATGTCATTATGGTAGAGAATAATAATTCAGTTGTTATTATCTTAATTACCCATCTAATGTAACAGCATTTTGAAATATAGGAACTTCATTAATATTCTATTAGAAGTAGAAAAATTTGACACTAACAGGGGACGGCGGACGGGTATCTACAGGTGTCACAAAGTTGCAGAATTGCCAAAAAAATTAGATATATACCTAAGTACATCCAACGCCAATGTGTGCCAGGCATCCCTTTTACGTATGCTGCAATATCGAAAGACATTTCTATCTACTGCATAGACCCATAAATTTCGAACTCCACAAATCTTTACTTTTTAAATCTAGTAATTGGATTTAAAATCAACCAGCAGTGATGGAGTAAAATTTAGTTCTTTGCTGTTTGCTTTCAGAGGAATTAACAAAGTCATCTTTCATTGTTTTGATCGTTCTTGTGGAGTAATCATCAGTGTCAACAGAAGTACTGTTTCCAATCCGATGATTTCTTAAGATATGGAAATGTAGTAATGCACGCTACTCAATATCTTCTGTAGAAAAAGCAATTTATTTTCAAAACTAACTACTTCTTTCAGTAATGAAAATGCAGCATTTCTTTTTCCTCGAAGCTTCCGATTTAGTTATTTGAGAACACAGTTGTAGTAACACCATTTCCTTCTTCAGCAGTGTTTTTCCCAGTCTATCTTACAGCTTATGGTATATTTTCGTAGTTGTCTCTTGAGCTAGTCGTATGATTCCATAGTATAGGTGCTCTCATCATCAACACCATTTCCTTCTTCAGCAGTGTTTTTCCGAGTCTATCTTACAGCTTATGGTATATTTTCGTAGTTGTCCCTTGAGCTAGTCGTATGATTCCATAGCATAGGTGCTCTCATCATCATCTCCCACAACATATCCTAAGTTATCATCATCACAAGGTCGTCAGTCCCAAGACTGGTTGGACACGCACCTCCACTGTTTCCTATTCTGAGCTAATCTTCGCATTTCCCCAAAACTAGAGCATCCCACATCTTGAACTATTTGCCAACAGCGATATAATCTAGGTCTACCTCTACTCTTTTAACTCCTTTTTCTGCTTCTAAAATGTTTGAAAACGAGCCCCTCATATCTGAGAAGGTGTCTTGCGAACCTATCTCGTCAATTTCTTAATGACTCCCATAGCATCCTCTGATTTCCCATATCTTCTCATTTCAAGCCTTCTCTATCCACGGTATAGATAGAACACCTTCTCAAGCATGAAGGGCTAGTTGGAAACATATTAGAAGCAGAAATCAGGAGTTAAGTGGAGTAGAAATGGACCTATATATGATCCCTGTTTACAAGAAGATTAGACCGAGCGGCATGGCCTAGAGGTCTAGACCATTGCTTAACATTCGGGAGGACGCCGGTTCGATTCCGGGTCCGTCTGCCTCGGTCCAAGTTTTTCTGTGGTTTCCTTGGATCACTTAGGCAAATGCTGAGGCAGTAATAGTCCATAGATAATCTTTCACTCTCTTCTGTCTTCATTTCGTCCGTCTCATCTTTCTCACCCGAACCACCACCCACCCATTCCCACGATTCCTGAAAGCAGGCTGAAGAGGGCCTTCCGCCCTACNTCTCTTCTGTCTTCATTTCGTCCGTCTCATCTTTCTCACCCGAACCACCACCCACCCATTCCCACGATTCCTGAAAGCAGGCTGAAGAGTGCCTTTCGCCCTACCTTCCGGCATAGTCCGGAGGGACAGCCCGCCCACCAGCATTAATGGCTGGTGGGAATGAAACACCCAAAATTTTTTTTTTTTAAGATTAGATCAGAATAGGAAAGAGTGAAGATCTTACAACTTCGACCCCATGATGATGATGTTGAGAAATATAAAGTCTCGCACAAAACTGACGTAGGTCAAAATACGCAAACTTATTAATATTAATTCGCTATGGAATGAGCAAAACATTCTGATATAAACAACACACCAGCGACCAGCAAAAAGATGACAAATCTAAACTAATTAAGACCCGTAGCATGAACGCCAGCCAAGTGACAACAGTTTCTCGGTTCAAAGTCCATATTTCCTTCGCGTCATAGGAGGAAAATCATCGAAATGTTTACTTAGAAACCTTATTAATGACCCAACACAATATTGACGTGTTTTGACTGGCATCAATTTTTGAAAATATTCAAACGTAATCATTTGTAAAAAACGACGTTGCCTTTTTAACAAGCTTTTAACCTTGATTGGCCATTCATTGATCGAAGGGGGTTCCTGGACGAGCCGAAGGATACAACAGTCACTTTCACGTACAACCCCTTACTTCATTGATCGAGACAGGGGGATAACGAAATCTGCGCAATATACGCAACAAAGACATTAAAATCTCATACTACTTGTTTCTCTATTCTTTGTTGGATATCCAGAGGGGAAATATTCCGGAAATCGTTTGATGCCAAAGTAAACAAAACAAAATAAAATAAATCGCTGATCTTCTGTTTTCAATTGTCGACATCTGCTCACGACGAAGAGACAGCGTTGCCAGATGGTTATTTTGAACAAAAATCCTCTTTTCTCTGCACTGACTCTAAGCTCCTTAAGCATAGAGGAATTTCCCCTGGTCTAGCAACGCTGGCCAATCTAACCGTGATTCGAAATTGGCCACGCCACGAATGCGAGGTTGCATGACATTTTTATCCTCAAATCACCAACAAAAGCGACGTTGCACGATAAATTCCGCATCATAACGTTTACAGCAGCGTCCACAACACACCAACTACAAAATTGTGCTTTGTGGGAGTTATTTGTGTTGTGTGTTCGGTGCCAGCGCCAGTGTGTTGATAAAACGATTCATTTAAAAGCGTCAACGAAAAGCGACACAATTGCAGTTAGTTCGCGAACTTTGCAAATGACGGTACTACAAACTAAGTAGTATGCAATAAATAGGAAGTTTTATTAAAGTAAAAGGTGGACTGTATTTACCAAACCGTGTTCCATTGTTTGTTTTCTCGATCAGCTGTTCTAAGATCGTAGTTAAACTGGCTACGGAAATCAGATACAGGCTTGGCATGTTCCATATTCTCAAAAAATTTATAATTCACACCTCGTCCGATCACTTTTCAGAAAATCACGCTTATCTCTAGTAATTACTCAATTGATAGCGAGTCTAGTTTCTGTAAATATAATAGTTAATTAATCCAGTTTTCAACGTGGTGTACATATTTCTTCTCGAGTACAAATTGAGAAATTAGATTTTAAGTAGTGCTGCTTTTGAAAATCTGTGCTTGAACTGTTACTTCAAAACTCAGGAAAAGTCGAAAGAAGACACATTTAGCAGGGATTCTCAAGATTCCATTGTGGCCGCTCAACCGGAAAAAACAATGACTTCTTTGAACAAAACCAAGATTACCATTGAAGACGAAGATTCCAAGGGTAAGTGCATCACAAAATCAATATCTTTTAACGTTAGAATAAATGATCTTTACTTTTGTCCAAAATTGGATATGTATCGGAACACATGAATGAACGATCGAGGCACCGAGGTGTCCTCAATTCCTGCTTCTCATAAACAACATCCACACTCATACGAACGCGTATGCATATAAACGAAGTTTTTATTATAATCAAACAAGTTTAGAAAAAGCTGGTGATGTCTGTCAGGCTTTTTTGAGATGCTTACGTATGTTCAAATACTTCTCATTAGATACTTCATATAATTATGCTTCAAGTTCCTCATGCTTTCATGATAATGCTCCAATGTTTGCGAAATCAAAATAGAAAGACCTTTTTTAGAAATTGCAAATGCGTTATATCAATTCGATTGGGTTTTTAGAATAAACTAAAATAAAAAAATTCATTGTCTAAAACAAGTACAATAGCGCCATTGTTTTTGACCTATTCAAGGTAATCGTTTATTGGTGGGTAATGAATTTTAAATAGCTTTGTTTTCCACAGAAACGTATAAAGGAGAAATTAACAGCACGATTTATAATTAAATCTACTTCTACTAAACAACTCAAGTTATTTGAGTTGCTTCATCAAATTTTCATTATTTACGTAAATGTTCTAATAAATATACATGTTTGTGTAGCAGAAGTGACCCTTTTATAAGACGTGTAGTAAATAATGTGGTTGACATAGATCACAATCTTTACTTAAACTAACGGATTTATTGCGAAAGTAAATATTTTCTTATGTGTGCAACTACCGAACTGACGAAAACATCATTAATCTTGAATCCTGCGCGATTTTGGACAAAAATAGGAACTAAGAACGTCATCTCTAAAATACTGCGGAATTTCCTTTGAGCATTTTAAAGCACCCATCTAGGTACCTACTAGTATCTATTCATCCCGAGGATGATCAAATAAAAATGGAAAATATTTGGAAATAAATCCTATATGTATTTAAGTTCTGACTCCTTTTGACACATTACCGTTTTTAATTACTCCTTTCTCTCTAGATAAGATAATTAATTTCCATTAAAAAAGAATTCGTTTACGTTGTGTTGTAACATGACAATATAAGTATTCGCTTTATCCAATGTTTTTATCAATGTGAGAATGTCAACAGGATGAAGAATAGCCACACTGACATGTAAAATACTGTCGAAGGCATCGCTTCTAAGTACTGTATATTACTTTTGTTAAATCCATTGCTAAATAACCCTTCAGATAACGATGTCAGACAATATAAGTGCTACATTCCCGTTGTCCTTTACCGTAACCGTATAATCCTAATCTAAGAACCAATTTAGAATGTAAAGAAACAATAAACGAAAAACTGAGTTAGAGAAATGGAGAAATTCGACAACAATAACCAAAAATATTTGAGTTACGACACGAGAATCCTTGTTCGCTGAGGTTGTGTGCGTAATCACTTTTGTACTCTTAAAATAAAGATATCACGCATCCAGAGTATGACAGAAGCTTTGACCTGGCACCTAATGCCAGAATCTTTTTAGAAACGCGTTCCAAAACGAGCCTACGCGCGCAATAACATACCTAGTACACGATCTAGTCGTCCAATGATTTTCCTTTGTTTACGCAATTATCTTTTCCTTTTTGAGACACTGCCTCCTTACAACTGAAACCATTACAAATACGAAAGAACAGAGTTTAAATCAACAAATTCCGTTTATGACAAAAATGAAAAAATATTGTCAGATGTTTGTTTCCTGTCTTTGCTGGAAGTATTCATTGTTGGAGAAGTTATTTTTAAATCTCGCGGAAGTCTAATACTTTTGCATCTTTGTAAAAGAGGAATTGAAGCCAAATAAGCGTAACAATTTCTCACACAAAGGGATTTCCACAGAATAAGAGAGTTCTTTCGGGGTTTTTTACCCTTTAATCTATTTTTAAAGAGTCTTTACCCAAGTTAGAAATTCATTTAAAACGCAAATCCAAAGAAACCTGTCAAGGTGAAAAAAGGGGTCATTCCTCCTGTACGCATACGCACTGAAGGTTAAAAACGAAAGTTTGATGATGATCATCATCATTAGGTCGTGAGCCCGGATACTGCTTGGACACATCACATCAACATCCACTTCTTATTATCCTGAAACAATCTTCGTATTTCCAGAAAACTAGAATATCTCACACTATCTGCGAATAATAACCCAATCGAAGCCTTCCTCTCTGCCATCGTCGCTCCTGTTTCTGTTTATTATAAATCTCTGATTAAGCCCTTCATGTTAGTACCCGATTATCTTATCTTTCTTTTTCTTTATTATTATAGCATCCTATGTTCTTTTATTCCAATGCCTATCCTCATTTCCAACTTTTTCTATCCACGGTGCCTTTAACAGTTACCTCAGGGTTACCAACTGGCTAGTTTTAGTTCGGAGACTCCAGAAAAATTATATTTCTTCTCCGGACTCCAATTCATAAAAAATAATCTCTGGCTTTTTCAATTTTTATGAAAAACAAAATTGTTCTTCTCAACTACTAGTTGAGTATGTGTAATTATACATACAAGTAAGTTTTTTTTTACCTTTACATATTTATTACATAGATGTCTCCTGACTTATTCCAACGATCTCCGGGCTTTCTAAAGTTTTGTGTTGGCAAGCTTGATTCGCCTATACCATCTATCTCATACACTTCCAACTTTTTCATGAAAAATCCACCGTTCCAATCTTTAAGTTTTGAAAGGAAAAAGACCGTATTATTATCTGTAACCGATTTTGAATAACAGCCAAAAACGAAAATTTGCTTATATAATTTTGACGTTTAAAGTTATAAAAAAACACTACAGATTGGTTCCCTAAAATAATAAAAAAATGCCACATTCCACAAAGATTTGTAATAATTATGAGACGACTTCTACTACCATAACTATTTAATAATATTTTATCCACGGGTTCCCGTTTAAAACTTACAGCAAAACGCAAATAATCTTGTTTAGAAAAATTAGGATAAAAACCTATAAAAATATTTGAGCAAGTCGTCGATTAGATAAAAGGACTATCTTCGCAGTATACAAACTAATTATTGTAAACAATATGAATAAGTCCTGAAAAACGACGTATTTATTAAACGTCTAGCGACTACAATAATAATAACCCGTACAACAATACAATAATTTAAATGTATGTAAAAAAAGACAGCATAAGCTACTACACGAGTAACTTTGTATCTTAATCTATTTGAAATGATAACTTCCGATTAGACACTTTCAAAAGTTTCAAATGAGGTCACTTTCATGAACAGATGTTTACATTATAAGATTAAGAAAAGTGCCTTCTGATAATAATTCAAATTTGATTTCCACATAAGCAAGAATAATCTACCACGTGGTTCGAAAGAGGTTATTCGAAAAGTATACCATTCGGTAGATACAACGAACAAGTTGAATCAGAAAGCTTTTTTTGGCGTGAATAAAGAGAAGTAACAGAGTAACCCCTTACATTCGATAGGTGTGGATAACAATGGAAACAAAAAATAAAAAAATAAATTATTGTCGATTAAAAATTTACTGTAGTAATTAAAAGTAACTTAAAAGAAATACTATTTTTCTTACCATTAGTAATGGTCCTTCGAGCCGGATTCGAGATACTTCATTTCTAATAATACCTTTCGATACGATGAGTATGTAAATTAAACAATAAAATAAAAATTCATTCAATAAGTGCCTTTGTACTGCAAGTAAACTGATAGTAAATAAGTTAGACAAGGTGAAAAGGATGTCCAAACTCATCTTTATTTAATTTCATTGCCACATTTTTGAATCAGGAATTGAATAAACGTCATTAATAATTAAATAAATAATTCTAGAAGAGAATGTTGTTTATTTAAAAAACCGATCAGTGATTATTATCCGTAAAAACATTTCACTTTTCCATTAAAAATAGCGTTAAAAATATACGTAGATACAAGACATATAATTCGAAAATTTAGTGGAATGTAAAACGGCTAATTTTAAACGCTTCACTAGCTACCTATTTCGTAGAATATTATTTGTCAAATATGTGTAGTTTCTAGAATATTTAAACTGTAAAATGTAAGAAAACTTGGCACTAGCATTAGTCAAAAAGTCTAGCAAGCTTCGTTTAAATAAAACAGTATACAAACAATAATTGGACCGAAATAAATCTAGTTGCATCATAAAGTTAAATTTACCTTGGACTTTGGTACTAGATTTTGGATGTTCCGGCGGTTCGCTTAAGAGATTTCATAATAAGTATTATCAATTTAGAACCATCTAACAAAGCAATAAAGATAACTTACTTATGGTTTGTCAGCAATTTGTATTGTATACATGTAAAGCAAACTTTTTTTCCATTTTAGTCTAATAGCTTAGCTATTAATTGTTCATTTATTCAACCCTTAAATTAATTTAAAAACCAGTTATTGATTATTATTTACCAGACGTAAGAAAACTATACTAAAAAACCAACGTGTTGTGTAGGTAACTAATCTTTTTATTTATTATTAACGTTCATATTTCTAGTACCTGCAAAAATTAAGTTCCAATATTACAAAGCAAATATTTGCTATAAATACAATGCGCTGCGATAAAAATTAACAGCTCAGTGTTAAGTCGACGTTTACATATTTTGTCAAAATTGAAAACCGCTAACGCAGCACGTGATGTTGTTTTCTTATCAGATTCTAAATTTAGCTCATTGAATAGCAAAGAAGTTCTACTTCTACAAAAACAGTCCTGACCTTGAATGTTGCTCACCTGATTTTCGTCTCTCTTTGTTACAGGGGCTCATGCCTACCGCAAGCCACCCCTTCGTCAATTTGCACCCTTACTGGTTGCCATGGTTGGTCTCCCAGGCCGAGGCAAGAGCCTTTTAGCCCGGAGGCTCAACCGATACCTTAACTATACAGGGGACACAACAAAAGGTTCGTGTCCTCTAAAAGCGGTCAAAAAAAATAAAAAATTTAAAACCGACTTTTTAAAATCGTAAATAAATGATGATAGTTGAGTTTTAATTTTTGAAATTCTCCTTCCTCAAAACAGTTTTCGACATCAGCGACTACAGAAGGAAGCATGTGCAGAAGTATGCTTCTCATGAAATGTTTAAGGCTGACAATCAACCGATGGTACGAATTAGGCAACAGAGTTTCAGGGAAGCTCTAGAAGACGCCGCTGCTTGGCTTCAAGAAGATGGAAATGAAATTGCCATCCTTGACGGTCCGAATGTATCTCGTCAACAAAGACAAGACATCTACGATCTCGTTTATGGGCAATTGGGTTTTAGAGTCATGTTCATTGAATGCGTTTGCGAAGATCCAGTCATTCTCGAACGCAACTTCAAGGTAATTGTACATAAGTCTCCTATTTTCATCAACAAATAAAACTAAAGATTCGTTCCGAAATTTTAGGAAATCTTGCAATACAGCGCAGATTATCGCGACATGGCGACAGAGCAAGCCTTGACAGATCTAACATTTAAAATGGCCCATTACAAGGCCCAGTACGAATCTCCATCGTTAGGAAGTCAATGGGAACTTCCATGCCCCATGGTTAAACTTTTGGACGGCGGATACGGAGGTGTTGTTGCTCATGGAGTTAATGGCGTTAAAGAAACAAAGATCCTTGCCTACATTTCAACACCAAGACTGACACAACAAACTCTTTACTTTAGCAGGGTAAGAACATATTTATTCCTTGGATGAAAGGTATCTAGATGTTCAACTATTATTTTTATTTCTGCAGCATGGAGAGAGCGAGTTCAATGTGATTGGCCGCATCGGTGGTGACGCTCCATTATCACCAAGAGGCAGAATATACGCCCAGGCTTTGGCCAAACATGTTCATGCCCTCAATTTGCCGTCTCTCCAAGTTTGGACATCGACCCTACAACGTACCAAAGCTACAGCTGCAGGCATCCAAGCCCCACAACTACATTTACATGAATTGGACGAAATATATTCGGTATGTTTGAAGACAATGCCAACATGCAACGTTTCCTTGAGTACTTATTTTGTGTATTTGTTTCAGGGCGATTGCGAATGCCTGACGTACGAAGAATTAGCAGAGAAATTCCCACGGGAATTGGCTCTGCGTGATCATGAAAAGCTCAAGTATCGATATCCCCGTGGGGAATCGTACATAGACGTGATGCAGCGGCTTGTGCCACTTCTTCAGCAGTACGAATGTGAAACCAACATTTTGACCGTCTCCCATCAAGCAGTTCTTCGCTGCATCTTGGGATATTTCTTGGACGTTCCCTCAGAAGAAATCCCGTACTTCCACGTTCCGTTGCACACCATTATCAAACTGACGCTGCACGGTTACTCTTATACCATGGAAACGGTCAAAATGCCCATCGAATGCGTTGATACTACAAGGGCTAAACCGATTAACTGCTCCATCAATAGGACTCCCGAAGACGCTCTTATGACTGTTCCTGCTCACCTAGACACCTTGCAAAGCCTTAGCACCCTCACTCCATGCACATAGCCCTTAGAGCCTCGCACAGACGCATTTAAGCTTCTTAGCTTAGATTGACTCCTAAGGTTTCTGCTATTGCCATGAAAAGTATGCGAGCGCTGATAACAAGTAGATACTTACTTACTTACTGAGATGAGTAGAATATTGCAGGATAGTATTTTAATGGAGTAGCATAGTAGTACTAGTAGTATCAGGGGCCGTTTAAAAAAAATCGTTGATGTTGATGATAATTGATTAATTTCGAGTAGAAAGCTTTTGTTTGTGCAAGTTTGTTTTGTGTCAAAATTGACGCTAAAGAGGAATGGGCTTTCGAAATGAGATGAATCTCCTTTTATTGTAAGAAAATGCCCACATAAACAAACTTGCATCGGATGCCTTTTATCATCATTGCGAGTTGACGACTTTAGAACGCTTCCGGTTGGAAAAATGCATTCTTTCGGTAATATTTATTACTGTTTACGTTCTCTTTGTTTCGTGCAATTTGATATGACATTTACAAAAGTGGATTGTTGTGAAGAACGCTGCTATTTATTATTATTTTTCTTTTTTTTTTTGGCAAAGGTTTCTTGCACTTCGTTCATTTTCTGTAGTAATTGTAACGGTTGAATTGTTTTCGTCTTTTTTTTACTTATTCTTTTATATAGCATTCGTACGTATTAAATGTTTATTTTAATTTTTAGCTGTGTGTTTCTTTTTTCCCTTGTTTTGGATCGTAATGAACGTTCTTGCCAGATATATCGTGTAATATGTATTTCGTATTAGTTCTTAATTTAATAACGGTTGTTTTATAAGCTGAAGGCGGAAAAAAGCACTGCTAAAAGTAGACATTTTTTGGTAAACTACTATGTAGTTAACAACAAATAGCCACTATGGCCTGGGGTTAGGGCTGTTTAAAAGCAATAATAATAAGTAATGACAGTGTTATTTACCCACACTGTTGTTGTTTACCCCTAGATTATCTTTATTAAGCAAAAATAGACCTGGGGCAATAAATTGTTTATTATTTATGAACACTTCTTGGAATCGTGCAGTGTATCACAGCTTTCTAGGAATACTTATAACGTAAATATTACAACTTAATTTGCAGCCATAGTGGTGAAAGAATAATTAAGAATGAAGGTTTAATGCCTATGTAGACATGAATATTAACAAAAGTCAACTAATAATTATTATAATTATTAAACATTAAGCCTCAGTATACTGTAATTAATAAGTACCATTTATTAGAAGTTCTGTGATTATATAAACGCATTTTAATGATAGTTTAGGGTAAGATTGACTATGTACGAGTTTGCGTTCATAAAAATAAATTCATTTTTAGAAAATGGCATTTTCGTAGTTCCTTTTTTTTCGTTCCAAAAGGGAGAGAAAAACCCTTATGGAAAACTTATCTGTAGTTATACTGAATTTATCTTTAGCGAATATTTTTTAAAATATGCTTTATTGTCTTTACTAAACTGGCGGGGGGTGGGGGAGGGTGGTGGTGGTGGTGGAAAATGCAAGTGGAATACCAGGAGCAAGTTCAAAATGGTTTTTAGTTTTGATCTACAATTTTTTTTTACATATTACCGAAAAAGTATCACAATCATTATGTCCAAAATTGAAAAAACTTATTGCAAATAAGACTGAAGAATAAAACAGTGTCTCTGACATTTATACATTTGAAAACGAAATAAACACTATTCATTTTCACAGTATTGCAGTATTATACCTCGGAAAATTGTAAATAAAAACAAAATAAAAGGAAACGTTTAAATTGTTCGAAATGTGATGTTACAGAAGAATGATGAGGATACCGTAGATAGAGAAGGTTAGAAATGAAGAGGTATTAGAAAGAATAGGAGAACAGAGGACTCTATGGAAGTCAATAAGAAATAGGCGAGATAGGTTTTGCCATTACAATCAATTGATTTTATTAATATTTGCGTGGTACTATAAATAAAATAAACGTTTAAAGTATATTTTTTTTTTAATATTCTAAAATTAATTTTTTCAAAATTCTTGTATAAATTTTAAATTACAAAATAATTAGTTTTGTAATTCTTAGATTATTTTTCCTAAACAGAATACCAGTTCATACTGGATGTTTCTGAAATAAGTAGCAAGCTTAGAAGCTAAGAGATAAAAAGATTGTAAGAAATTCAGACGAAGTTGTAATCTAAAGCCGGCCCTGGGCGTGAATTGGCAGCATATAGAGGAATTGCGATAAAAACTAAGGAACTACATCGATTAAAAATGTAAACAGTGACGATTGTAAAACTAATATAGTAAATATCAACAGCACACTGATATGCTACATGCTGTGACACAATAATCTTTAGATGCTCATTGTCAGGGCCGGACTGTATCTTCAACCATGTTTTTCTAGAAAACGGTGGACTTTTGAACCACTAAACATTTACTTAATTAACTCGCTTTATAGTGCCCTATTACCTCCTTCAAGGTTGCTACTAATTTCATAAACACCCTGTATATGTACTAATGAAGAACTTAAGTTTGTTTTTTTTGTATATTTAAAAATTTGGACAATAATTGAAGCAGTCGAGAGTCTTATCAACTTTAATCCATTACATTTTTAATGTATGCTTTTACGAAAATTACTTCAGATAATCTCGTATTTTCCGGAAAACTTTATTAATTTTACATTCGTTATTCACCACCTGGAAAGTTCACACGTATCTATTAGTTTTTACTATCACCACTCGTAAAACTGCAGCTTAACTCTTCCCAGTACTATTCTACACACCTTTGCTGTTATCTTATCGGAATATTTATTTATCATACATTTTATAGAGCTAGATGATTAAATTATTTTTGAGACATCGTCCCCAATTAAATGCTTCCAACAACGTTTAGCAAAGATGCAATGAAAAACATCTAAAATGAATGTAATCGGTGTGATTTTAATCTCGTTTTTAATTAATGTCACTTCGTCACAAATACTGCTCCAATTTCAGAAGTTATGTGAAGATGCCAGTGAAAATTGCGAAACGTGCATTCAAGCTCAAACATACTGCCATTGGTGTTATCAAGCGGTAAGTTCCACGCAGGGAGTTTATTTAAACTGTTCAAGATTTAATTTTTATACGATCTTCTTTCAGAATTTTCATAAACCAAGATGTGGTTTATTATCAGTATTAAAATCTCAAGACTGCGAGAGTAATTTTATCGTTGAAAATCCTGGAAACTCATCGGCATTGGAAATCGAAGACAAAGATTTTAATGACGTTACCAATCCCGATAATATTTATGAGTCAGTTCAAATAAGGCCACAGAAAATGAAGATTAAATTAAGGAAAGGTAATTACGACCTTGTTTATAGAGACCATTTTGTTATAACGACGTTAAATCTAAGCCCTTCAACTTAAAGGATACTTTAGTACAAAATTCATGTGGCTATAGCGACTTCGGATGTAACGCCGAGTTCGGGTGTAGCAACTGTTTTTAGTGAATCATTTGTGACAAATTCTTATTGTTAGTGCAGATATAGCGACCTGAGTAGGCGGCCAAAGATACAAAGGGCTTTTTCATCTTTCGTTTAAATCCACATAGAAGGTCAGCTAGTGTGGTGACCTTTACCGTTTGCTTATAGTTGTTCTAAGCGTGTACGTTAAAATGGTTCATTTACAAAGTGATATTCTGAGTAGCAACTGTGTTTAGTAAACTTTTGAATAAATATGACTCCTAGATGCAAAAAAGGCAGAAATCATTTCAAAATTGAAAAATGGTGAAACTATACATAAATTTACGTATCTTTTTACCTTCGCCTGTAACGACTTCCGGATATAACGACGAAATTACAGTGGTCCATTCATCGTTGTTATATCCGAAATTCACTGTAATTAATTAATACGATGATGATTTTTTATGTAATTCACCAGCAATGTAGTAATTTTTTTTATATCATCTCAGGTCAGCCGTTCACATTCCAATTAAAGTACAGACTAGCCAAAAATTATCCTTTGGATCTTTATTACTTAATGGATTTGACGTATACAATGGAACAGGATGTCGAAACCATGACTAAGTTGGGTGCTGAGTTGACAAAACTCCTCCAAGAACTCACCGAACACTACAGTGTTGCATTTGGTTATTATTCTGATAAAGTAGCAATGCCTTTTGCGCTAATGACTCCCAATGCTCTCAATAACCCATGTGTTTCACTTGCACGATCGTGTAGAAAACCGTTCGATTTCATACACAGGCTCAATTTTACCAATGATATCGATAAATTCATCAAAACGGTAAGAAAGTATTCGATAACAGCTGAATAATTTGATTTTATATTTTGGGAAAATGTCACCAGATAGAATTGAGTAAAACAACGGCAAATTTGGATAATTTAGAAGGTGGATTTGATGCACTGTATCAGATTATGGTATGCCAAGAATACATAAAATGGAGACAAAATTCCAGGAAAATTGTGGTGGTAGCAACTGATGGAATAATTCATTCAGCTGGGGATGGTATTCTGGCAGGAGCAGTCAAAAAAGTACCAGACAAATGCTCCCTTGATGACAATGGAGTATACTCTGGTTCACTCATATACGACTACCCATCTTTAGAAGAAATTTACAGGAAGCTCTTGGATGCAAAGGCATTTTTTTTCTCCAAACAATATTCAAGTCATTATTTTTGTTTTATATATTTCAGATGAATGTATTGTTCGCTTCTAAAGCTCAAACTTTGCCCTATTTCCGACGATTGAGCAATGCGATACCGGAAGTTACGTATGTGGGAGAGCTAAAGGAAAAGTCAGAGAACGTGTTAAATTTGGTCAGAGAGGGATACTTTCACGTGGTGAAAAACGTCAAGTTTTTAACACAATCGGACAATATTGACGTGAAATTCATGTCCAGTTGCAACAAACCAGTATTCCTTAACCAATGGAATGTGACAGATACTTGCGACAATGTCGACCAAGGACGAGAATACATTTTCAATGTCACTTTGGAACTGAAGAACTTACCAAGTAATAAATTGGTAGGGAATGTATTTGTTGTACAGATATTGATCATCATCATCATCATTATAAGGTCATCAGTCCTAAGACTGCTTGGACACGTACCTCTTCCTTCCTATCCTGAGCTAAACTTCGTATTTCCCTAAAACGAGAACAGCCCACATCCTTAACTATTTGCGAAAAGTAATCTAATCTAGGTCTACCTCTACCCCTCCGAACTCCTGTTTCTGCCTCTAATATGTCTCTGACTAGACCTTCATGCCTCAGAAGGTGTCCTACCAACCTATCTCGCCTATTTTTTATTGACTTCCATAGAGTCCTCTGTTCTCCTATTCTTTCCAATACCTCTTCATTTCTAACCTTTTCTACCCACAATATCCTCATCATCCGCCTATAACACCACATTTCGAACGCTTCTAACCTTTTCTTTTCCGACGCTCTTTTCTACAGGGAGAAACACTTGTAATAGAAGAGCAGAATATAGCTGAAAATTTGACAATCGAGATAGAATATATTGGGAAATGTACTTGCAATTCTGAATTGGACGGTCGTACAACAGAATGCTCCAATAATGGTGTAAAATACTGCGGGGTATGCCTGTGCAATGAAGGCTGGTAATACGTTTTAAAACTTTTATTGATAGCCATAAAATTTATACCAAAACATCTACAGGAGGGGAAAAGAATGTGAAGAAAGCTGCATAAAACAAAATTACGATGCATGCAGAGAAAAGAACAATACGTTTATTTCAACTACATGCCATGGCAGGTGAAGTATTTTGTAGATTACCCACGTTTGAATTTTATTCAAAAAAGATAATGAAACAAAAATTATTTTAGAGGAGACTGCGAATGTGGAAAATGCATTTGCGACACAGGTTTTGTAGGAAGCTTCTGTCAGTACAAGGAATGTCCAAAGTATTTTGATACATGTTTCTCTATCTGACATACAGTACCATAATATAATATTTTTAGAGGAGAAAATGGTTTAGTGTGTAGCGGTGATTTCAATGGATTTTGCTACAATGGGGAATGTACTTGTTTACCGGAATATGGAGGTGACGACTGCTCCTGCTTACTGTCCCAAGAGTTCTGCATGGCTCCCAACGACAAAGAAGTTTGTAGTGGAATTGGGTTCTGCAAATGTGGAAAATGTCAATGTCCAGAATCTTATAAAGGAACCTATTGTGAAAAATGTTCCAATTGCACGGGATTATGTTCCACCTTCCAGGAATGCGTTATAGCCGCTAGTTCCGAGATCAATGCCAAAGAAGCTTGCACTCTTAAAGACGGAACTGTATACACAACCAATTTCGTAAACGAAGAAATTAAAGGTAAAGATCATAAAAAGTATAAAGATCCGTTACTACAAATTTGTTATTTTCTTCCAGATGACACCAAATGCTTCACGCAGTATTTGCAAGAAGAGAACAATTTGGTCTGTACAATGGACTATGTTTACGAGATAAGAAGAGACCACATCGTCAACATCGACATTTATCGTCACAAATGCGTAGCAGGTGCAAATAAATTAAGACAAGCCTCGATCTTTGGAAGTATAATAGTAGCATCAATTTTGGGTCTTGGATTGATGGCCGTGGTTTTGTATAAAATGAATATAAGAAGGAAAGAGAGAATAGAGTATCAAAGGTTCGAACGCGAACTTGCTGAAGGGACCATGAGGCACGGAGAAAATCCGCTATATAATTCACCCATTAGGGTATATCAAATGCCAATGGAACTTCGAAACATAAATAGAAAAGAAAATTGAATCTTCAGCCACTAAGTTTTTGGTGGGTTCTATTTATTGAGGAAAACGAAGATATAGATATGGAAAAAGTCTTTTTTACTTGTTTTTCTATGAAGATTAAATGCAATTGTTTCGTAATTTTATATTTGTTAACTTACCTTTCATATAGCACAATAAACAATTTATTTTATGTCGAAGAAAACAGTTCATGATAGTGACCACTTTTTTTATTGATAATTCACGAAATAAAACATACTCATAAATTATGTTTACAAAATATACATAAATACATAGTGTACGTTGACACAAGTCAGTTCTTGGTGATGCCACCCTCAACTTCTTCCCCCGAGTTTATATCAGAGTCACCATCGTCGTCGGCAATATTTTCTCCTAACTCTCTCAGTCTATTTTTATACTTATTAAGTGTAGCATCTTGATCAGTCAAGAGCTCCAAAAGGTCTTCTTGATCTTTCAGAAGTTTCTCCATTTCTTCAGATTTTATTTCGTTGTCTACCTCCAGTCTCTTGACTTTTTCTTCTAGTTCTTGAATTAACTTTTCGTTTTGCATATTGGTAGAAGTGGCATCAGTAGAAACTGGCAACAACTGTGAAACATCCGAATTTCCACTAGCCGCAGCAAGTTGGGCTTTAAGGAGCGTGTTTTGGTCTTGAAGTTGCGAATTAGTTTGTAATACTTCATCCAATTGTGTCTAAAAAAAAAACAACTTCTTATCTTGAACGAAACCTAAACTGTCTACTGACCTTCAAATTTGTGTTCTCTTCTTTTAATTTTCCGAGTTCTGCATTTAAATTCTTCATCATATTATCTTGTTCCCTAATCAAGTCTTTATACTGTAACAGCAATCCGTTCTCCTGCTCGCTCAAACTTAATTCTGTCATACCATTCGACAACTGTTTTTGAGCACCTAATGTCTGAATAATGACCCCTTCCAATGCTTTGAATAATTTACAGAATTCGAACTCGAGTAACAGATCGTTGGAATGTTTAGCTTTAATTTGGGGTTGTTTCGCAGCTTTCGCGTAAACCTCATGCCGCGACACCTCTGCCAATTTCTTGACGTACGTTTCGATTCCAACCCTTTTTTCTATCAGCTGCGATAGATTCTCCTTGGAATAATTTTGAACGGAATTGTCGTTATAAACAACACAGATGCCCATTAAGAACGCGCAAAGACCTTGTAACACTTCTTCGTTGTTATCATTCTCTGTTGCAGAGGTCTGAGCAGTGAGAAACGCCATAGCGCCAGGCACGTTCAGGAACATCTTTACTGCCGGAGCACAGTGCGACATCCACGTAGAGAGCAACATCAGCATTCCCAGTTTCGACTGGAGCTTTGATGCTTGTTGCATGAACAATGCACACTGGTGCAAAAGACTGAAAGGTTGAGATCCCACATTTGTTGCTAGTAGAACTCTTAGAAGTTGTTCCTTTTGCGCGGGATTGTCAATTAACGTATGCGATAGAGCAACGGCTGAAAACCAATTGCTCAAAGGATCGGCGTTAAAGAGACCTCCACATAAAAGCTGACCAGTCGTCAAGGATGCATTGTTTGACGTACTTGGGAGTAATGTTTGGACCACTTGCTGTTGGCCAATTTCGTTTTTATAGAGAAAGCATTGGAAACAGTAAAGCACTGCACAACGAAGCGAGAACGGTTGTTTTTCGTTTACCATGGACATAAGAAGGACCACAATTGCTGGTCGAGGAGGAGTTGACGGAGCCATCACGCCCGCAAAAAATTCCTGATTATTTAAATTACCTCTAATTACCTCACCTAAATAAACAATAATTATTTCTAATATGTATAATATACCGGTTGTATTANCCATCACGCCCGCAAAAAATTCCTGATTATTTAAATTACCCCTAATTACCTCACCTAAATAAACAATAATTATTTCTAATATGTATAATATAACGGTTATATTACTAGAATTCTAAACTCATTTATTCGTAAACTATTGAATAGAAACATTGAAAGCAAAAAGCTCAACGAGTGGCTTAAGAAAGGGAATTTATGTCAAGATTAAATAAATTATTAGAAGTTACAGTACAGGTGAGCTATTCTGGTGTTCACACCAACGAGATTAGTATACGAGTACCTAGTTGTCTTCACTCACATTAAACGGTTCATGGGACCGTACAAAAATCTCATGGGAGTGAAAAGTAGAATGACCGACCCTTCAAGATGCATATTCTTATGTAAGTCATGATGGTACATTCTACTTCCGCCGAACACCAAACGGGTTTAGACCATTGCATTCGGGAGGGCACTGGTTCCTTTAGGCATCAGTCTATCCTCGTCCAAGTTATTTGTGGTTTCATTGGATCAAGGTAAATTCTGGGGTAGTAATATTCTATAGATAATCTTTCTTCTGTCTTCATTTCGTCCATCTCATCCTTCTCAGCCCCTAAACACCTACCCAGTCCCAAGATTCCTAAAAGGAGACTGAAGTGGGTCTTCCGCCATACCTTCCGACGTAATCCAAAGTGACAGTTTGCCCACCGGCATTAGTAGTTTAGTAAGAATACATGATGAGTAACAGTCTCGATATCCAATTGAAGGCCATGGTGAACGTTACAATTAAATAGATGTTCGGCGGAAGCCGCATGGATATCGATCATGATGGCTTCATATGAATATGCCTTTAGGGTGTAAACACATACACACAGGCAATCGCAATAGGAACTTAACATGAGAGTTGCGAAGTTACTTACCCACTGTATTAATTGTTTCAGTAAGAATGTCTGCTGGAACACCATTGGCCATTAGAATACTGCATAAGGCCTCCAAAATATTAGCATTGCGCAAATTTTTCTGACATGAAGTTGTTATTTGTGCAGAATTGTTAGGCGAAACTAAGGCCCTAATTAATTGAAGTACACAATGAATATTGGATACTTTCTGAGGACTCCACCCCACATCCTCAATATTCTCAGGAATTGCTAGCATAGGCGCCATACGTTGAATGTATGAACCCTCTTTGAAGAAATTTATGTTGCTAGTGTTATTTTTTAATAAATTTAACATTAATAATAAACAGTCCTCCACCACAATACCCCCGTCAGTGTAACCTTCTTCCTTTATTACATCAAAAAGTCTATCAAATGCATTTTCAAAAGCGACGATCTTTTGAATATTGGCGTTAGATTTGGTCAACTGAACCAGTAGAAGTAAAGCATCATTTCTAATGATCTCTCTACTATCAGACAGTAAATCCATTAGCCTGGATACTCCCATTGGACTTACAAGAACTATGTCTTGTATTTGCTTGGGCTTATTCACCAGTAATGATGTCAGTAGCCTAACAGCTGGCCACCTAACACGAAAATCGTATTCTTCCAAAAAGTTCAGTACCAGTGTTACATTGTCAGGGTTTTTAATAAACATTTCAGTAAACTGTTCTCCAACATTTATATTAATGTGGACATTGTTCCTCTCCTCTTCTTCATCAAACCTCTCAGGTGATGTTATGTTACATAGGGTGTCTAAAGCATACCCAATTATTTCACAATCGGCCCTGTCAGTCTCGAGAATTTGATGAAGTGCATCCATTCCATGGGCCCCAACTTCCACCCTATATTTTTTTGATAGTGCTTTGAGTGCTCTGCAAGCATCTCGCCTGTCTTCCAGCAATGTGGAAAGTGTCACGCGATCTACCAATTTGTCGACCTGTTAACGAAATAAATGTGCATATGAAGACCGTATGTAAACAAAAATTCCAAATTTTTATTTACTATTTCGGCTCCTGTTGGCTGGACGCCAGGCTGTTGTGTTCCCAATACTGATTTCAGACCACTTTTGAAATACTCCATTGCAAAGTGTTTAGTTTTTTAAAAAGTCTATTTAAATTTCTACCATTTGTATTATACACGTCAATTTTACATAAAATTTGAAAGTAAAAAAATGTTAGGTTACTTTATTACTAGTCCCTCATTAACGAGCAATGATCGCACCGTAACCGCCGCAGAAAACTTCGTGCAGAAGGCCTTGATTTCCCCAGATTCCACCAGAGGCTACTACGTTCACCGTTTATGACTTCCTATAAAGCAAACTGTCAAATTTAATATGCAGTCGCTTGTGGCGTGGAGATTAACATGAAACTTTCGAAAATTCCTTAAAAAAAAAGTTCCAATGCCAAAGGGAAGTAAAAAAGGTAAAGGTAAAGGTAAGGGCGGAGTTTATCCCATAGATGAAACTAATCCAAACTTGCACTTTGGAACGGGCAATTTTCAATTGCCGAATGGCGACAAATACAGCGGTGAATACTGTGCCCACAAATTTGGGATTGTATGGCGTGAAGGGCATGGGACTTACTTCACAAAAGAAGGCCAATCATATGAATGCCAGTGGAGTAAAGATAAGATTGTTGAAGGAAAAGAAATCACTATCACTTACCCAACTGGCGAGATCTACCACGGGCTTACTTTGAAAGACAAATACGAAGGACCAGGGACATACTACTTTGAACATACAATGCCGATTAGCTGCATATTTCGAGGGAACTGTCCAGTGGGGCATGTGGTATTGGTTGACCTCAATGGAAGAGTTTGGGAAGGTAAACGATGTACCTATTTATACAAAATAGGCTGCTTACACCAAAACAAGGATCAACTAGAACGTAGCCAAATTGGCAAAAGCTTTCGCGACCAGTAGGTGAACTGATGCTGCCCTGATTGAGGTCTAAAGGTTATCGTCGTTTCCTAACGTTTCTCTAGCACGAGTGGAGAACTCCTTCAGAGGTATTTCCATCTCTGATGCTGGATGCTGATTGTCCACAAATCCAACACACTACGTTCTTTAGACCGGAATCAGGACTCCATCAATGCAATGTAGTCCTTATAAATCAATTAGAGGCTTAAGAGATCTCACATTCTTTCAAAATTTAATATGAATAATGCTTCAAGATTAACAAAATTTCGCATTTAAGGAGATACAATGGCGAAATATGAAGGAGCCTTACTTTTACCGGAGAATGCTTTATATACCCAATTAGATGAAGAAATCGGAAAGGGACAAGTAAAACGGCAAGCGCTACTGGAGACGATTCAAGAAGGAGAGGAAATAGAGGAAGAAAGCGCTCAACCTTCGGAACACACTGTCTTTATGAGAAAAGATAAGGTTGAAAATGATATCGATTTCAGTGCATCGGAATGGTGCCAAAATTATTTGCGCTTCAAGGAGATGAAGGCGACTGTTCTGGAAAAATTAGAAAACGATGAAGAACTTACTTGTGAAGAATCAGAATGGCACGAGAAGTATTTGAATTTCAAAGAGAATGCCTTTAAAAGACGAATTCAACAGAGGCCGTCTATCGATGAAGTGGATACTACGTTATTAAAACAACTCTACAATGGCGACAACAAAGAAAAACAGATTCCAATTCCAACCATATATGCAAAGCAATTGTTAAAGTATGTTCCGGTTGAGAGTGAAAAATGTGGCGAAGACGACTGTGTCTCGACGAACGATCTACCTTCCATATCATAAAATCATTTTGTGGTGTATTTAATGCAAATCAATTTTTAATGAGAAAACAAATAAATAAAAAAATAAACGGTTTACATGTCTTATTTCCTTTCAAACCGAGCTAGTCTCCATTCCTACTCCGAAACACATGAAACTTCATGTTTGCCAGTAGAAAACATTAATTATATTAGCATTCGCGATAGATCTGAGCTTTGGGAGGTAAATAACAAAAAAAAAAAAGGTTTAGCCGTTTAATGAGCTAGAAATGATTAGTGTGAAAGTTTGTTGCGGTATGCGAACAGACATTTTTACTCCCGCTTGGTTACTTTTACATACTACCTACAAGAGAGACCGATTAAAAATTTGTACGCGTTTAATGGTATTATTATCGTATAATATTAACGAGTGCAGCGCAACACCATGCGGAAGAAATAGACATGTAGGTACCTGTAAAGGATGCGAGTACTCCTTTTCAAACGAAAGCTGTAGATGCTGGACAGAGATAGATGAAAACAGGAGTGGGTGCGGTGTCGGTCAGCAAGATAGGTGCACCAGCAGACGAGATCAAAGATAGGGCAACTCAGTCAGACCTTCAGAGGAATCGAACTTGAGGAAGAATAAGCTCCGACGTTAAAAATCCAACCCTACTATTGAGTGGTTTGAGAAAGTCATTTAATCAAAATCTTATGAATTAACAAAGAAGAAATACTTTCTGAAATTAATTGAAAGTAAAGACATCTAGGCAAAAGTTAGGATATCTATCGAGTAATCAGGGTTCATCGAATATATTAGAATTTAAGGAATCGACAATGCATAAAGAAGCTGGTCCACTTTAATTGGATTTTGTTTCAATGGCTATAAACCCAAAACTAAAACCTCCTATGGTGAGCTTTCAGTGTCTATGTATTTCTGCATATGTGGCAGTACACATTTGATGCTATCAGTTAACATTAACAGAAGTTGTGAAAGGTCCTTATCCACATCAATTCGAGGTGGGGTCGCAGGGTTGACTGGAGCATCTGCTTACACCTTACATAATACATCCGCATGCTTTTTGATCAATGGCTAAAAGAAATGCGAAGAACCTTCTGACTTGTCTCTTTTGAGTAATTTATTGATGTTCATTCTACGACTTCTCCACTCAACATTAAAGTGAATGAATTTTATTCAATTAAAATTGAATTCGCTGACGCTTAAAAAGTACAGATATGGATTTAATACGTGTTTCATATATTTATCAAATCATTTTTGTTTTTTTCCGGCTTCCAGAGGAATTAAGGAAGTTCAAGTGATTGCGGTGACTTGAACACTGAGTGGTATGTTTCTGGCAAAGGTGTCGTGGATGATCTAGAACTCACGCCATAATAATTACAAAAAGTGCCCGATCGAGGCCCGCCTACACTCCGTCGGCTTAGAACAGTCGAACATCGTAGCAGTGACGGTGAACAGACAACAGGAGAATCGCGCCACTGCTGCCGTGTAGTGGCGAACCTGTTTACTACCGTCGCCGTACTTGCCCCCCCACCCTGCCGCTTAACTTAACCTCCGTTCGTCGTAAGGGGCAGGTTGGCCACCTGAACGCTTGCCGCGCTGCTTTTTCTCCCCCCCACTCCCCGCCGCGCGCGGCACATCCACAAGAAGAAGAGATTTGACTGTACTCTGTTTCTCTGTATAGCCAAGTTTTAGTTCTACCTGCTGTAACTATTCAGTCTGTCTGTGTGAGAGTGTTGCTTTGGTATTGTCGCATTTATTGAGACCCATTAGTGGGTTCCGTTCGTTTTATTGTCATACTGACAACCGCAATTGTCAGTCGCAACCCCAACGTTATCTCTCGCCTCCCTTTTGTGCAACAAGTGGAACGAATCGCGTGTTTTACGATGCGCCGACCGAATATGCGGCGGTTGGGAATGTTGTGATTGTGATGTTCCATTTGTGTGGATTGATATCATTTTAACTGTGGATGAACCAAAATTGACATATACTTGGTCGTGTTTAGTGTTCAAAGGGGGAAAAACAGAATGCCGAACGTGTCGCGTTGAATTGTTGTGAAGTACTTAAATGTTTCGGATTTGAATGACTGAAGGATTTGAAGCACTGTTATCGATAATTAGTTGGATAGAAATGTGACTTATAGACTAAGTATTTAGCTTTTTTTTTGGAAAAAGGAATTTGCTTCCTCTAAACATAAGGTGAGAAACAAGTCAATTCTATTATTATGTACACAAGAATGGGGTTTGAGACTAAACGGAGAAATCAATTAAAAAAGTTGTGTTTTTTTTACTTCCCCTTGGCAGGAATACTTGTAAGGGTAGGCATCTCAGAAATAATGGTGGAATCAAAGCGTTTTGGAGCCTTACTTACTATTAAACTTCTAATTACAAAACGCGTTCAGAATAAATTTCGGGTCACCGTTGGGCAACCAATTCAATCTAAATTATTTCCTAGAGCGCAATTGCAAAAGTAATTTTCTGTGGTAATCGATTGATCAGGTCTAAGTTCTTTCAGTTGCATGATAATATAGAATTGTTAAAGCATGATTTATTGTGCAATGTCCAGTTTTTCTTAAGGTCAAAAGCAGCACGAAATAGAACAGTTAATAAATCGATACGAATTTTTCAAAAACTGGATTATTTCGTTCTTTAAGACGTGTTATTAAAAAATGTGATTATAAGGGTACCTCTAGTACGTACCTACACACGTTATAAACAGAACCACATACAATAAAACTAGCAAATAATAAACTATAATGCTGCTTCAGATAACGTTTTACTGGTGTAATAAATCTATTGACTTAGTAGCAGTACACTGTAATAAGCCCAAGTGTAAGCTAACCTCATACGCATGCATTTATCGTCATAAATCTTTAAATGCGAAGAACTCCATCAAATCTACTGTTATAATACTATTCTTTACGTTCATTTTCTTGCTCAATGAGAGTTGTTATTTCTAATAAATAGTACAGCAAATATGCCGGAGAATCGGTCATCAAACTTTACGCAACGTCGAAGAAGGCTTAGGTTTTATTAGGCGGCCATTTTGGTTGAGTGACTGCTGCTTGGCTCAGATTTCGTTCAGCGCGGCCACCTACGACAGTTTATATGCTTACGTGCGATCAAATTACGCCAGCAACCCCAAGTCCGTCACCGTGACGACGCAAGTTTTTTTCTGTTCGATGCATTCTTCGGGGGCTATGCTGTTGGTTAATTGGTTTTGACGGAAGATTTGGAACAAGCAGGCTGAAACCAATAGGGGGTTAGAATGAACCGAGGCGTTGCTTCTTATTATTGACTCAGCATAGAGGGGTTACATAATTGAAAACATCCAACAATCCAACACTGTTACAATAATTGGGCGGATAGATACCTACTTACGGCGTTTCTCTGCTTATTTTTGGAGTTCGTTTGGAGTTCGTTTGGATAATTGTACAGAGTTATGCAAGGCCGTAATGGCAATAATATAACATTATCATATCACTAAATCTACTGAATTCACTCAAACTTCCTGATAAGTCTCCACGTTTGTGTGTAGATGTATATGATGGGAAGGAAGGCCTGTGGTATTAACATTGTACGTAAATGCAGTTGATAATGGAGATTAACTGTATGTATTTGGGACCCAAGAAACAGTTGTATCACGAATTTATAATAGTCAAGTGGAATTAAAGCATACCATAAAAAGATCTAAATTGTCCCAAATGCGACAATGTTAGAGGCTAGTGGAAAATCACTTGTGTTATCTTTATTTTGTGTCGTAAGGCAGCATGTGATAATTTAAGATCAATCTTATAGAAGAAAACATTGAAGCGCTAAAATTACTGGATATGTTACCATTGTCATGGTTTAACCTTTACATCCCATTCCTTGCTACAGAGAGTAGACAGCGATGCTACAGACCAAGCACATGGTTCTCATATGAATTTATGGTTTTCGTAAAAACTGCTGAATGATGATGATAATGAATAGAGCATTTGTAATCGTGTTCCACGTGGAAATTAGCATTTACCATAAACAATGGCACATAGCGATATGTCAACTGTCACACAATCGAGCGCGTGAATATGCTTTATTAGCATATTTAAGTGCTACCTAATCCGAAACGTGGGCGTTTTTGCGCGGCGCTCTCTGATGTATTTGTTCAAATAAATGCACATAATTAGTTCACTTCGGACTGAAACTACGTCGGGTTCACTGAACCAGAAATTGTCAACTGCTACGTATTTACCAGTTATTATTCCACCCACATGTCTCATTGGACTCTATTAAACCACAAGAAAATTCTTAGGTAAAAGGCAACAGAACTAAGCTATTATAAATCTAGGTTACGGCATCTTTCAAGGGATGAATAGACCGACAGTTAGGTTAGTTTCAAGGGAAAGGCGTTACGGTATGCTTCTACAGACGAATAGTTACATCATGGGATCACTACAGGGTAGATAATTAGTTACAATATACTGTATATTTTTAGAAAGGGTTTGTTTCCAACCAATGATACAGTATTTTTCTTATTCCTTTTATTTGCTTTAACATTTATTTTCATCATAGTATATCCAAAGAGTGTTATGGTTTAGGTAGTTCTGAATTTCCGTACTATCTAAACCATCTTTCAACAACACTTCTATTTTGAGATACGGTTGAGTTGTGCCAACTTGACGGTTCTCAGTCGCTTTTCACTGAACGTCTTATGGATATAGACAATCGGAAGAATGGGTAAAAGTACCCTCTTTCGGCGACAAATTATAGTCCTCACAGTATTTCTTCACGCCACTTCTATTATGAGATGCGCTATGTGGAATATCACCTCGGAGGTTCTCAGTCGCTTTTCGCTGGATATCAGACGTTTCTAGCGACAAATTATAGTCCTCACAGCATTTCTTCACGCCNACAGTCGAACATCGTAGCAGTGACGGTGAACAGACAACAGGAGAATCGCGCCACTGCTGCCGTGTAGTGGCGAACCTGTTTACTACCGTCGCCGTACTTGCCCCCCCACCCTGCCGCTTAACTTAACCTCCGTTCGTCGTAAGGGGCAGGTTGGCCACCTGAACGCTTGCCGCGCTGCTTTTTCTCCCCCCCACTCCCCGCCGCGCGCGGCACATCCACAAGAAGAAGAGATTTGACTGTACTCTGTTTCTCTGTATAGCCAAGTTTTAGTTCTACCTGCTGTAACTATTCAGTCTGTCTGTGTGAGAGTGTTGCTTTGGTATTGTCGCATTTATTGAGACCCATTAGTGGGTTCCGTTCGTTTTATTGTCATACTGACAACCGCAATTGTCAGTCGCAACCCCAACGTTATCTCTCGCCTCCCTTTTGTGCAACAAGTGGAACGAATCGCGTGTTTTACGATGCGCCGACCGAATATGCGGCTGTTGGGAATGTTGTGATTGTGATGTTCCATTTGTGTGGATTGATGTCATTTTAACTGTGGATGAACCAAAATTGACATATACTTGGTCGTGTTTAGTGTTCAAAGGGGGAAAAACAGAATGCCGAACGTGACGCGTTGAATTGTTGTGAAGTACTTAAATGTTTTGGATTTGAATGACTGAAGGATTTGAAGCACTGTTATCGATAATTAGTTGGATAGAAATGTGACTTATAGACTAAGTATTTAGCTTTTTTTTTGGAAAAAGGAATTTGCTTCCTCTAAACATAAGGTGAGAAACAAGTCAATTCTATTATTATGTACACAAGAATGGGGTTTGAGACTAAACGGAGAAATCACAGTAGGTGAACTGATGCTGCCCTGATTGAGGTCTAAAGGTTATCGTCGTTTCCTAACGTTTCTCTAGCACGAGTGGAGAACTCCTTCAGAGGTATTTCCATCTCTGATTAAACTTCTAATTACAAAACGCGTTCAGAATAAATTTCGGGTCACCGTTGGGCAACCAATTCAATCTAAATTATTTCCTAGAGCGCAATTGCAAAAGTAATTTTCTGTGGTAATCGATTGATCAGGTCTAAGTTCTTTCAGTTGCATGATAATATAGAATTGTTAAAGCATGATTTATTGTGCAATGTCCAGTTTTTCTTAAGGTCAAAAGCAGCACGAAATAGAACAGTTAATAAATCGATACGAATTTTTCAAAAACTGGATTATTTCGTTCTTTAAGACGTGTTATTAAAAAATGTGATTATAAGGGTACCTCTAGTACGTACCTACACACGTTATAAACAGAACCACATACAATAAAACTAGCAAATAATAAACTATAATGCTGCTTCAGATAACGTTTTACTGGTGTAATAAATCTATTGACTTAGTAGCAGTACACTGTAATAAGCCCAAGTGTAAGCTAACCTCATACGCATGCATTTATCGTCATAAATCTTTAAATGCGAAGAACTCCATCAAATCTACTGTTATAATACTATTCTTTACGTTCATTTTCTTGCTCAATGAGAGTTGTTATTTCTAATAAATAGTACAGCAAATATGCCGGAGAATCGGTCATCAAACTTTACGCAACGTCGAAGAAGGCTTAGGTTTTATTAGGCGGCCATTTTGGTTGAGTGACTGCTGCTTGGCTCAGATTTCGTTCAGCGCGGCCACCTACGACAGTTTATATGCTTACGTGCGATCAAATTACGCCAGCAACCCCAAGTCCGTCACCGTGACGACGCAAGTTTTTTTCTGTTCGATGCATTCTTCGGGGGCTATGCTGTTGGTTAATTGGTTTTGACGGAAGATTTGGAACAAGCAGGCTGAAACCAATAGGGGGTTAGAATGAACCGAGGCGTTGCTTCTTATTATTGACTCAGCATAGAGGGGTTACATAATTGAAAACATCCAACAATCCAACACTGTTACAATAATTGGGCGGATAGATACCTACTTACGGCGTTTCTCTGCTTATTTTTGGAGTTCGTTTGGAGTTCGTTTGGATAATTGTACAGAGTTATGCAAGGCCGTAATGGCAATAATATAACATTATCATATCACTAAATCTACTGAATTCACTCAAACTTCCTGATAAGTCTCCACGTTTGTGTGTAGATGTATATGATGGGAAGGAAGGCCTGTGGTATTAACATTGTACGTAAATGCAGTTGATAATGGAGATTAACTGTATGTATTTGGGACCCAAGAAACAGTTGTATCACGAATTTATAATAGTCAAGTGGAATTAAAGCATACCATAAAAAGATCTAAATTGTCCCAAATGCGACAATGTTAGAGGCTAGTGGAAAATCACTTGTGTTATCTTTATTTTGTGTCGTAAGGCAGCATGTGATAATTTAAGATCAATCTTATAGAAGAAAACATTGAAGCGCTAAAATTACTGGATATGTTACCATTGTCATGGTTTAACCTTTACATCCCATTCCTTGCTACAGAGAGTAGACAGCGATGCTACAGACCAAGCACATGGTTCTCATATGAATTTATGGTTTTCGTAAAAACTGCTGAATGATGATGATAATGAATAGAGCATTTGTAATCGTGTTCCACGTGGAAATTAGCATTTACCATAAACAATGGCACATAGCGATATGTCAACTGTCACACAATCGAGCGCGTGAATATGCTTTATTAGCATATTTAAGTGCTACCTAATCCGAAACGTGGGCGTTTTTGCGCGGCGCTCTCTGATGTATTTGTTCAAATAAATGCACATAATTAGTTCACTTCGGACTGAAACTACGTCGGGTTCACTGAACCAGAAATTGTCAACTGCTACGTATTTACCAGTTATTATTCCACCCACATGTCTCATTGGACTCTATTAAACCACAAGAAAATTCCTAGGTAAAATGCCACAGAACCAAGCTATTATAAATTTAGGTTACAGCATCTTTCAAGGGATGAATAGACCGACAGTTAGGTTAGTTTCAAGGGAATGGCGTTACGGTATGCTTCTACAGACGAATAGTTACATCATGGGATCACTACAGGGTAGATAATTAGTTAGAATATACTGTATATTTTCAGAAAGGGTTTGTTTCCAACCAATGATACAGTATTTTTCTTATTCCTTTTATTTGCATTAACATTTATTTTCATCATAGCATATCCCAAGAGTGTTGTGGTTTAGGTAGTTCTGAATTTCCGTACTATCTCAACCATCTATCAACAACACTTCTATTTTGAGATACGGTTGAGTTGTGCCAACTTGACGGTTCTCAGTCGCTTTTCACTGAACATCTAATGGATATAGACATTCGGAAGAATGGGTAAAAATACCCTCTTTCGGCGACAAATTATAGCCTTCACAGCAGTATTTCTTTACGTTACTTCTATTATGAGATGCGATAAGTGGAGTTCCACCTTGGAAGCTCTCAGTTGTTTTTTGCTGGACATCAGACGTTTCTAGCGACAAATTATAGTCCTCACAGCATTTCTTAGCGCCACTTCTATTATGAGATGCGCTATGTGGAATCTCACCTTGGAGGCTCTCAGTCGCTTTTCGATGGACACTGATGAATATAGAAGACTATCGGCAGACTGGGCCCTCAGTCCCTCAGTATTTTTCACGCCACTTCTATTATGAGATGCGCTATGTGGAATCTCACCTTGGAGGCTCTCAGTCGCTTTTCGCTGGACATCTGATGGACATAGACAATCGGTAGAGTGGGTAAAAGTACCATCCTTCAGCGACAAAATACAGCCCCCTCAGTATTTTTCACGCCACTTCTATTATGAGATGCGCTATGTGGAATCTCACCTTGGAGGCTCTCAGTCGCTTTTCGCTGGACATCTGATGGACATAGACAATCGGTAGAGTGGGTAAAAGTACCATCCTTCAGCGACAAAATACAGCCCCCTCAGTATTTTTCACGCCACTTCTATTATGAGATGCGCTATGTGGAATCTCACCTTGGAGGCTCTCAGTCGCTTTTCGCTGGACATCTGATGGACATAGACAATCGGTAGAGTGGGTAAAAGTACCATCCTTCAGCGACAAAATACAGCCCCCTCAGTATTTTTCACGCCACTTCTATTATGAGATGCGCTATGTGGAATCTCACCTTGGAGGCTCTCAGTCGCTTTTCGCTGGACATCTGATGGACATAGACAATCGGTAGAGTGGGTAAAAGTACCATCCTTCAGCGACAAAATACAGCCCCCTCAGTATTTTTCACGCCACTTCTATTATGAGATGCGCTATGTGGAATCTCACCTTGGAGGCTCTCAGTCGCTTTTCGCTGGACATCTGATGGACATAGACAATCGGTAGAGTGGGTAAAAGTACCATCCTTCAGCGACAAAATACAGCCCCCTCAGTATTTTTCACGCCACTTCTATTATGAGATGCGCTATGTGGAATCTCACCTTGGAGGCTCTCAGTCGCTTTTCGCTGGACATCTGATGGACATAGACAATCGGTAGAGTGGGTAAAAGTACCATCCTTCAGCGACAAAATACAGCCCCCTCAGTATTTTTCACGCCACTTCTATTATGAGATGCGCTATGTGGAATCTCACCTTGGAGGCTCTCAGTCGCTTTTCGCTGGACATCTGATGGACATAGACAATCGGTAGAGTGGGTAAAAGTACCATCCTTCAGCGACAAAATACAGCCCCCTCAGTATTTTTCACGCCACTTCTATTATGAGATGCGCTATGTGGAATCTCACCTTGGAGGCTCTCAGTCGCTTTTCGCTGGACATCTGATGGACATAGACAATCGGTAGAGTGGGTAAAAGTACCATCCTTCAGCGACAAAATACAGCCCCCTCAGTATTTTTCACGCCACTTCTATTATGAGATGCGCTATGTGGAATCTCACCTTGGAGGCTCTCAGTCGCTTTTCGCTGGACATCTGATGGACATAGACAATCGGTAGAGTGGGTAAAAGTACCATCCTTCAGCGACAAAATATAGCCCCCTCAGTATTTTTCACGCCACTTCTATTATGAGATTTGTTATGTGGAGTATCACCTTGGCGGCTCTCAGTCGCTTTTCGCTGGACATCTGATTGACATAGACAATTGGTAGACTGGATAAAAGTACCATCTTCAGCGACAAATTATAGCCCTTACCGCATTTCTTTACACCAGTTCTATTTTGAGTGCCAGCTTGACGGCTTGCTACTCGCTTTTCATTAAAATCTGACGGATATAGACTTTCGACACCATCTTTCAGCGACTAATTAGCGACAAATAATAGCCCATTCTGTATTTGTCTACGCCATGCCATTTCTATTTAAATGTTCGCTATAGGTAGCGCCAGTTTGATATCAGAGTAACATTTGGTTTATTGTCCATTAACAGGCTGGAGCGACACATTTTTGGATTTGGTAACAATAATTTTGTCGCGCAAGTCTTTTCGTATATAAATACCATGAAGGATGTGATCGTAGGGCACGTTTTGATTTTAGACTTAATGAGAATTTTGAATTATTTATACTTATATGGACATTAAAATGGATGCAATTTATAGTTTTTTTCTATAAGGTATTTCTTCATTGGTTAATTGTGCTTAACAGAACTATGTGGGTGTTATAGATCGACCAACAATAAATCACCTTACACATTACACTATTCATGTTAACGATGAAAACAATTAAATGGATTGAGCAAATTTTATTGGGTAATAAACCTTACGATTGAAGTTCGCGTATTAGGTTTCGAATTGATTGGAAACAATATTAAATGAAAATACAATTCTACATGATATTATCCATACTGCACACCAGCATGAATATATACTAGTATATCGGTTATTTGGTAGTATTAAAATTTACAGTTGCTAACACCGAAGAATTTGAATATTTCATTTCCACTGTAAGTAATCACACATACATACACATGTGTATATGTTTCATAATATGCCTAATAAATAATTAGTTTTCGCTGAGGTTATTTTACAAATTATATTCGACTGTCAATTATTACATCAGTTGACGAAAATCGATGTGATTGATCACGCAGGTGACGTTCGATTCCCTTTACTATTTACAATACGGACTTTTGTTGTAAAGTATTTTTTTCCCATTTCAATTGCGCAAGGCGTTAGAATTTCCACACGTCCAGACGTGGGGCTCTGTTGTAAAATATTGTAAGTGAAAGGTGTTATAACCGATGGATGTATGAACAACAATAGGCAGTTCGATTCTGATTGAAAAGGTTATATGCCAGTATGACCGCGTGCATGATGTACGAGCACATGCACTTAAATTTAATTACATTCTTAATATTTTCGAGACAAGCTGATTTTCCGGAACAATAAGTTCTAATATCTCACGATGTAGTGTCATCATTTTAAAAATATATAAAACACTTTTTACCTTCTAATGGAAAACGATGAATGTTTAGCAATTAACATATAAATAATCGCTATTAACTTAGTGTAAATTCACCTAACTTTAGATACTCTTTTTTATTCCTTTTTCTGTGATAAGAACACTTTCCAGATATAACAGGGACACTATGTGCGATTAGTACAATAATAGAATGTAAGAAGTTACACAAATTCCGACAGGATGGAATAACGTAACTAGTGTAGGAGAATTAGCCCTCTGTTTTCCGATCCATGTTATATATAACTTTTGGATGTGCCCAAAGGGTGTAATAACCTGTACAATCCAAAGAGCAAACAAAGCTGAATTGCTCTAGAATCTCCGGGAAGTTGACAAAATGAGCTTTAGTTGCAAAAAACCAGTTAATTAGTACGTTTTCCAAAAATTGATAATTTCGGTAGAGGAACACTTTCGCTTCGAATTAGTTGAGCACCCGCCGTATTTGCCAGATTTGGCTCCTAGCGATTACCGACTGTTTTCAAAACTTAAACAATAGTTGTGTGCTAAATGATTTTTGTCAATAACATGTGCGATAAATGGGGGGTTTTTAAAGTCTGAAGAATCTTTTTTCCAACAGGCGTTGGAAGTAGGGTTGCCACCTTTTCAGGCTTTACATAAAGTATTTCTCGACTGAAAGATTAAAAAAAAAAGTATTCAGCATAAAAATAAAGTATTTTACTTTTTGTTTTTAAAAACATATTTTTTGTTACACCTAGCAGCCAGTAACAAATTGCTGTCGCTCTTGAATACATTAATAGCCTCTAAACATGGCAAATAAAGATTTAAGTAAACTAAAAGTTCATTTTTAATTAGTTTTAATGAAGCTTTATTCCTGTCGTCCCGCCACTTTGCGTTCATAACAGAGAATACTCTTTCTGTAAATGCTGAAGTGGCCGGAACGGACAGCAAAAGTGACATTACTTTGAACAGATTTGGGAAATCAGGTTGTTCCGTAAATATGGCTTGCCATTTTTCTGTGTAATATTATTGATGTAAAAATACTCTGAATTTCGAATAATCGCTTACAAAATTACGATGTTTACTTAAGGCCTTAAATAAAGTATTTTTGCGTACTTTATGTGTCTTGTAAAGTATAACGTACGCACAGTCGAAATAGAGTACAATACTTTATAATAAAGTACGGGTGGCAACCCTGGTTGGAAGTGCCAGAACATTGAGGATAAAAAGGTGCTGATATTTGTAATTTCTTATTGTAAATACGTCAGGGGCGAAGTAAAAGACTTTAACCCTTGTTTCTTCTATATATCGCAATCTCCCTGAGAAAAATCTAATTCTACTACACCAAATAATGTCGTCGATGTCAATGACATCCCTGTATTTGATTCGTCAAAAAGACGAAATGAAACCCGTTTTAGTCCTGGAAAAAGCACCAGCCCCGCAGGCAAACACAGTACAATGCATACAAATTATTATGTATGCTGGATATTTCTGTCTTCTAAGAAGAAAAAGTCAACAGAGTCAATAGTAATAGAAAAATAAACACGGCTAAGTAAACATTTCTTTCGGCCAGTCAGTGATGTGTTAAAAGCTGGTCGAAGGACTCTAACGTGGAATTCTTTTGTTATGCGAGGTTATAATTGAACCAATGGCGATGGGATAATAAGAAGACAGCACTTAAAAAAGGCCTCTTACATTTATTGCTTAAAATTTATTCACTCGCACTGGCACTCTTTATTGATCGAACGTGAATTGTTTTTTCTCAGTGTACAAAAAATTGCCTGCAAGCTTCGAGATATTTTTAGAACGTCTCCATGTCAATTCTGAATTATTACTAATTATGAAAGTATTTATTATTTTTATTTATTACACAGATGCAACTGCTAAGAGCTTAGAAGGGTCGAGTCAAACGAAAACGATAAATTAACATCAGTAAGACGAGTGACAACGCCGTTATTGATTGTATGTCCAAAACTGGATATCTACAAGTTCGTATTCAAACACGGGCTGAAAATTCCATATAACGATAGGTGTAAATTGTCGTTCTCTTATTATAAATTTCCTTTCGTATCTGATCAGCAGAGTGCGTGGGTGTCACAAGGACAAGAATGTTTTTAAAGCCAGCATAAGTTACGAAATATTACGAATGTCATCAATTTTTCTGTAATAATTATAAGAGAGAGTATACAATATCAATTTAAACCAATGAAATTTGGAAAAAGGATCATTGCTGACATTGAGCTTTTCTTTAAGTCCTGGGCGAACTTCCAGATTATTGCCTTTAGCGTTTATAATTGACGATGGGGACTTATTTTCTCAAACTGATTGACAAAAACCAAAATCATAAAAATTTGTAGGCATGTCACATGATCGTATTTTGTAAGTACGTATTTCTATTGATTTTTTTGGAAAAACCTAACGCAATAAAACTCATCCAACTCAAATCTCTAATAGCCCAACATAAGGATAAATTGGAGTAGTACGAAACTCGAGTGAAGGAAAATGCGCTAAAATAAAACTTAATAGTTTGTTATTGTATTTATTAGGAATGAATATGATGAAAATAACGTAGAGAAAAGGTTAAAAATGGGAAGTTTTTGGAAAGAGTACGAGGATAATGGGTGTTATACCAAGGGCTAGTTAGAAACATATTATTATTAAAAGTAGAAACAGGAGATAAAAATGGACAGACGGAGGAAATAATTAAGGAAGGAAATGAATAATGAAAGAGTGGAAGTGCATGTCAAACCAGTCATGCGACTGGCGATACTGTAATGGTGATGATACATGTGTATAAAAAAGGTGTCGATAATATTTATTTCAGGTGAATCCCAAAGTGTTATGCAATATTTTTCTTTTTCTATTTGCTTATTTCTATCGGGTTGTTCGGAAAGTCATTTCGTTTTTTCCCGACAGAGGATTTAATTGTATTCTTTTGCACCCAACTTCACATTTAAGCCGTATAATTTTTATATGCTTTGAGAGCTCATATAGCAAGGCTTGTGTGTGAAAAATTCCAATTAATTCTACGCAGTAGTTTTTGGTTGGTGCCCTTTTAAATATGGAGAGCGATAAGCAGCATTTTCGACATATCTTACTGTTTTACTACAGAAAGGGTAAAAATGCTGTTCAAGCCAGAAAGAAATTGACTGATGTGTATGGAGAAGGTGTGTTGACAGTACGCCAGTGCCAGAACTGGTTCGCTAAATTTCGATCCGGCAATTTTGATGTCGAAGATGCACCACGTTCGGGAAGGCCGGTTGAAGCTGATAAAGACGCGATAAAGGCATTAGTTGATGTGAACCGGCGAATAACAACACGTGAGATCGGATTGAGGTTAAATTTATCAAATTCAACAGTTTATGACCACTTGAAAGGCCTGGGATTATCCTCGAAGCTCGATGTATGGGTTCCCCATGTTCTCACAGAGAGAAATCTGTGTCGCCGCATTGACGTCTGCGATTCGCTTCTCAAACGTCACGAAAATGATCCGTTTTTGAAGCGCATCATCACTGGGGACGAAAAATGGGTTGTATACAACAACGTCAAACGCAAGAGGTCATGGAGCAAAAAAGATGAACCGGCTCAAACCATTTCCAAAGCCGATATTCACCAAAAAAAGGTGATGCTGTCTGTTTGGTGGGATTTTAAAGGAATCGTTTTTTTTGAGCTTTTACCGGATAACACAACGATTAATTCGGAAGTCTACTGTCATCAGCTGGACAAACTGAATGATGCACTTCAACAGAAAAGGTCAGAACTAATCAACAGGAAAGGTGTAGTGTTTCACCAAGACAACGCGAGACCTCACACAAGTTTGGTCACTCGCCAAAAGCTTTTACAGCTTGAATGGGATACAATGCTACACCCACCATATTCTCCAGACCTGGCACCATCGGATTATTATTTGTTCCGGTCACTCCAAAATTTTTTAGACGGTAAAACCTTCACCTCAAAGGAGAAGGTCAAAAACCTCTTCGATCAGTTTTTTGCCAGCAAAGACCAAAAATTTTATGAGCGTGGAATTATGCTGCTACCAGAAAGATGGCAAAAGGTGTTGGACCAGAACGGTCAAGATATAATTTAATAAAGTATTTGTTTATTATACGAAAACTGTCTTTCATTTCCACAAAAAAAAAAAACGAAATGACTTTCCGAACAACCCTATATTTCGTGTGTTGTCGTATTAGCCCTAAAATCATCAATAAATTAATATTAAATTTCTCCGCTATTGGTTATTAGAAACTCACTATACGTAATTTTGCTAAATAACCCCTATAATAAAGTTACTTTCAGCACCTTCTGTCTGTCATTAATCCTACCGCCCCTGTAAGAGGGTGTGACAAACAATAGTGACGAACAAACGCGGCAAAACTGTAAGAACCACCGCAACACTAAAAATTATCATACACCCTATTTCCAAAACGTATATCGAGTTTCTATATAAAGGTTTCCTTTATGTAATCCTTTTTTCAAGAATTATGATACCCAATTGAAAACTCTTTGGATTTTACGCAAGACTTTTTTATACATATCACACCCAGATTTCAGATGATTAAAAAACAATCGGGTATTTTTGAGCGTAAGTACCTACAGTTATTTTCAATTGTGTTTTTTACGATTTCTTGGTAGCGGTTAAAAATAAATACTGCAAAACAAACTATGAACAAGTTAATTCAATGTCACGCGTGATTAAATAACGAAGTCGAACAATAGCGTTTTTTTTTAAGGTTTCGGATGGGACAGAATAAACAAGAATAAAATTTGCGGCTTTTCCTTATTACAACTTCATAATTTGTTGCGTCAAACTATTTTAAGATCACAGACTTACAATTGTAGTCGGTTTAATAAGTCATAAGTCTGAAAGGTCACAGATAGAATTAGACTAAACTATGTTAGGGTATGAAGGAATGTCATGGTTATGCAGTACGGATAGCAACACCACCCGTCGAAATCTGGATGGGTTATTGGGATCCATCAAATGGGAGGAGCCTAAAAACATGGCGCCGATTAGGGAAAATTTATCGTAGTTCCTATAGTGTACCGTGCAATTTCCAAGTTTTTAAATTACGATAAAATGATAAGTATTGACACAATATGTGATTGGGCTGACACAAAGCCTCGGAAAGGAAATTTCGTTGAAGGTGAGCGTGTTTTTAATGCCAATCACATTATAAAATTCGGAAATAACAAATCCGGAAGCTAGCCTTCAAATTCCGTCAAGTTTACTGCCTACTTTTTACAAACTTCGGATTTAAAAAGTGATTCACGTTATATAATTGGTGAGGTGATTCTGGGTGATTTAAGCAATATCATATCAATGACTTGCACGTGCAAAGCCGATTTAAGAGAACGTTGCAAACACATTATTGCAACTTTGTTGTATTGCAGCAGGTAGGTTCTTAACCTCAAAATACTTATATCGTATCATTAGAATTGTGTTAAATCAATTACACAGGAATAAATAATTTCTCACTTTATAATTTTAGTATGATTCTAGTTTTAAATATTAAGGTTATGGCTGATGGTAAATACTTGCTGAAATATAATCATGTGCATTAAAATGACGTGAACAAATTTTTATTCCGGAATTCACTTCTTTGATACCTACTGCTTTCATCCAAGCTTCTATTAGTTTACTTTTTTCTCTAATTTTCCGAATATATTTTTTACATATATAAAACGGTTAGTTTTTATTGGAAAGTAGTTAATGTAGGTGAAGAGTGAAGATCTATGTCTGAAGTGCTATTGCAGCTTTTCACTGAACATATTAACTTTTTATTTGATTTAACTTTAGAAGAAAACTTCGTCGACTCCATCATCAAAAAAATTTTTACTTTTTTAACGTGTTTTATTATTTTAATAAACAATTTTACAATTTGCGTGCACAGTTCCTATGTAAATTTTTCCCTCATTCGAGTTATAAATTTTGCCACCAGATGGTGTATGTCCATTTGACGGATCCCAATAGAAAGATTTGCTATTATTTCGGAAATACTGTGGTTTGTTTTCAAATTTTGTTACACCTATTTGATTATTCTACTACCAGAAATATTAAATATTTTCAAATATAAATAACCCTTTTAAGGTTAGTAGAGAGTAAACTGACCGTAGCGCGCTCTTGATGACATGTTCAATTCAATGAAATGCTAATTTTAAGCGAAACGTTCGTAATATTCCTTCACAATAAATGGTTTTCCGATAAATGCGGCATTACCACTGCGTTCAGCGTAGTTACAAAGCAATTGGAAACGACCATTTACATAAACGAGATAAGATCTTGGTTGTTCTGTCTCTTCGAATTGAGTACGTAAATGCGGTAATTCTCCTGTTTCTCGGTACTCCCATAATAGCTGCGTTTTTTGTCGTCACGCCGATGAGCGCAAATATTGTATAAAAGAGAAGAGGAAACAAACAATAAACGTTCATGTTCTCGGAAGCTGTACAACATGCACACTACGTACACGTATGCATGTACGTAAATACGTACTTCCATTTGATTCTGCAACCGAATGATTGACGCGATAATGGACGACAACTTGTACTTTTTGCTGCAGCTCTCTGTCCAATGCAAAAAGTATTGCGAACTAGCTAATTTGTTTTTCATTACCGCGTACCGCGATTATTTAATCTTCCAGAGAGCGAGAGATATTCATAATTGACATTGGTTCTTCAAGGAGACTCGACATGAAATAAATTGCGAACGGACTGACAATCCACTGTACTAATAATAAATGTTATACAAACAAGTGATGTAATAAAACATGATGGGAACTGCGGAATTCTCATCAACAGCAGTACATCATCATCATAAGGTCGTCAGTCCTAACACTGGTTGGACACGCACCTCCACTCTTTCCTATCCTGGGCTAATCTTCGTATTTCCCTAGAACTAGATGTTCCGTCGCTATTCGCCGAAACGTTTGTTGTTGTTATGATTATGGTTTTTATTTAATGACAGATTTAAGTAGATAGATGGTTTTATAATTTTTAATCTTATTCGATTGCTTTTGGTTTTAACTGTACATTCTTTGGATCCTAATTTACATTATCGTGCATATTACAATTGAATCTTCTCTTGGAATTTATAATACAATAACCACCTATTCAATGTTTACCTGACTGTCATCGTTAAAATCATATTAGGGTCGTATTTTCCTCTCATAACCTTTTCAATTGTACTTATCACATTTACCTGAATTGCAGTTATTTGCTGTAAAGTTTCTCATACTAGTTTCTAATTCTATCTCTATCTATCTTAAATTGTTCTTCTCTTTTCGTTTATTTAAATACATGGCCGAAATTTTCTAACCAGAGTTCATCAATATACATCAGTAAGCACGGTTCTCAATACAACGTATTTAGTTATTTAAGTTACATTAGTTTAATTTAATTCCTTTAATAATAAAACTAGTAAAAAAAAAATCATCAACCAGCTGTACAATATTAGTTGGCGTGCAGCAGAAGCTGGTATAAGTTAAACACCGACTATCCTGCTTCAACACTAGAATAACCCACATTCTTAACTTTTGCGAACAGTAATCTAATCTAGGTCTACCTCTACTCCTTGTAACTTCTGTTTCTGTCTTTAATATGTCTCTGACTAGACCTTCATGCCTGAGAAGGGGTCCTTCCTAGACGCCTAAAATCAGCTACTTCTTCTAATGTTTCGTCTCCTATCGTTATATTTCCTCTTTCCCTACTTTATCTTCCCTTGCATACCAGTATTTTTTGTTTTACTTTTATTTATTTTCATACAATACTGTCTTGTCAATACCGCTTCCATTTTATTTAAAGCTATCTCTAACTCCTCCTTGGTAGATGCTAATACTGCTATATCATCTGCAGTCTAAGCATACTAATCTTTTACCCCTCTATATCTATTCCTACAGTTGTACTGGTCTCTAATGATGTTGATTGCGTTTTCGATGTATAGATTAAAAAGTAGCGGTGACAGTGTGCATCCCTGTGTGACTCCCTTCCTAATATTTACTTCTCAACGTTTCTGCTCCAGCTCTATAACTACCTGTTGCTCTTTATACAAACTAAGTATCACTCTTCTATCTCTGTAACTCGTCCCTAAATTTTTTTTAAGTATATTTAACATCTTGTCCCATTTAACATTGTCAAAAGCTTTTTCTTTCTAAATCTACAAATCCTATGTACACCCTCTAAGCTGGAAAGGTCTACCGCGTTCCTCCATTTCTTCTGAACCCAAATTGATCTTCCCTTAATAGTTCTTCCGCCCTTTTTCCATTCTAGTTAAGATTTTTGACGCATAGGAAGTTAAGCTAATTGTTCTAAATGTCTCATACCTATTCGCGCCTCTCTATATCAATAATTATGTTTGTTCAAGTGTTTCCTGGTATAAACCAGAATTATCAGGAAAAAAAATTGAACTAGTGTGTAGTTCTTAAGTGGTTTAAAAACTTTTGTCTAAAAACTTTTTCGTTATTACTTTTACTTTTCAAAATATTGGACATAATGGTTGGAGACTTCAACTATAGATCAAGCGATAAACCTTAGAATAGGTAAGCCATCTTTCCTATTGTTTCTACTAATTCAGTAAAACTAACAAACATATAGTTTGATACGTTATGAACAATTCTAATTACGGTGCTACATAAAAATTCAACTTATTTGTGTAAAGCAAAAATAAAGTAAAACCTAATAAATAGCTAAACATTTGATAGGCACCTATAATACCTAAAACTAAATGATAAAAACACCAAAAATCAAACTAACAACTGATGGATTTAGATTTAATTTGTGTTTTAAATTGGTTAATAAATAATTACTTGAAAACAGTATTTGTATTATTATCTTACTAGACTGTAATACACATAGATATTCATTACTGATTCAATATTTCTGAGAAAGCGATGACATATTGTATGTAAAAAGGGAGGGAAAACCTCACGTTCACCCAACCGAAATTTGCGTGGTAAAAAAATGCACACAGCACAAGCAAGAACCCATTGTCTGAATTCAAATGTTCTTATTTTCATTATTGCATTCGTTTAGTAGGCATAGCATGTGTCTCTGCGTCATTTGTTTTTTCGAAACTCCGTGGCCAGCAACTCAAAGAATATCCGCAGCCAAAAACACATTTTCTCTTTTACGGTTTGTTAAGGTTTTCAAAATTTTCGTCACGTACGCAACATCAAAAAGAACAGTCATCACTAACGCGGTCACTTGTCGAAAAAAAAAAAACGATTTTTAGTCGTCATGTTTTAAGCAAATGTACAAGAGTGCTCTTTAGTGAAAGCTCCAACATGTAGTGCTATCAAGTTCATGTGAGTAAAAAGACATTTATATAGTACTATAGTTACATATTTATCGAATAAAACTTATTTAGTATCTTCCTTGAAGCCTAAATAAACAGTAAAGATTTGATATTTATTGTAAATTGTAAGTCGATGTGGTTGGAAGAACAGATAAGTGTTTTGGTGGTGAATTTCTTTGAAATTGTAGATTTTGTGGTAATCATTAACACACAAAAATAGGCAATTAAAAAGAAGCGATTAATCTTACTAAAATTACAAGACGCGTGAAGCATTCATTAAATCTTTTAGTTACGCGCATAATATGCTAAAATTACTGATGAATAATAATGGATAAGCGAGTGAAAACCACACACAACAGCAATAGTTCGCAGTTGTTGCGACCGCATTCGATGATAACAATTTGCATCAACTTCCTTTTATTACATCTAACGTAACGTTTAATTTATCATATATATATATACGTTTCTTATACTACTGCTTCTCCGCTACCATGTAGTCGGCTGCCGTTGCTATAATTATCATATAAATTAATCAGTTTCGTTGAAAACGATAATTAAACATTCCGGCACAAATTGGCGGTTATTACGTACAATTAGATCTACCATTCGAGCACAATAATGAAAAAAATTACAACATTCCGACTAGTCCGGTTCTATACGTGTTGTAATGAGCAATGTGTAAATGATCTACTGTCATCATTACATAGTAAGCTTTAAACAACAGCTCCTAATTCCTTATTAAGTAATCTACGTGGATGGTCTGATTTGCTTAAGTAGTCACTAATTAAATTGCAACTTCCGTGTCTGTACTTACACGTTATTATGAAGAAATGATTCTGATTCTGACAATTAAATTTGTGGATAGAGATCGTTCATAAAATACGTCACTCAGAATTTCATCTTTTTGGACACCTTCCACTACCACACACATTCAGCGACCCTCCTAGCAAAAATTACGTCGAAAACGATGGTCCACCCTGCCCCCCCAAGGACGATTTCTCGTGATTCAAAGTAGCAACGAAAATGGCTTTCTACAGTAATGAAAAATTTTAAGAATTGCTAAGTTAAGAAAAACATTAAAATAAAATTTCCTTAGGTCCCCCTCTCCCTTATTTGCGAATGTATATTATGAACGATCCTTACCTAAAAAAAACGTTACTTTCATCATCATTATTATAAGGTCGTCAGTCCTAAGATTGATTGGATACGCACCTCCACTCCTTCCTATCCTGAGCTAATCTTCGCATTTCCCTAAAACTAGATCATCCTACATCCTTAACTATTTGCGAACAGTAATCTAATGTAGGTCTACCTCTACTCTTTTTTCTGTCCCTAATATGTCTTTGACTAGACCTTCATGTCTAAGAAAGTGCCCTACCAACCTATATCGCCTATCGTTTTCTCTATTGTTACCCGTAAAGGTAGAATGGCCTCCGGCGTTCCTCTGTTTCTTCTAAAGCCAAATTGATCTTCCCCTAGCAGTTCTTCAGCCCTTCTCTGTATAATTCTAGTTTGACGCATGGGAAGTTAAGCTAATTGTTCTAAATGTCTCGCACCCATCCGCGCCTCTCTTTTTAGGTATAGTTACTACTACCACGTTTCGTTTATAATCCTTCGGGACTTTCCCCATTTCGTAAATGTGACTAACGAGCTGAAGTTACACAAAAAAAAAAATTAAATGAAGTTACCATCTGTACATTCAGTTTCCACAAATTATGAATGTACATTATGTATTTCACTTACTTGCAGCTCAACAAGTATGATTAATTTGCTTCTGATATATCTCTAATTAACTCTTCGTGTCTCAAAAGATACCCTTATGACTTATATCGCTTATTCTTTACCGATTTCTTCCACTCTTCCTAATACCCACTCTTTTATAATCATCATATTTTTACACATCACACCTCAGACGCTTCCAATTTCTTCCATCTCGTAGGGCCTATCGCGATTTCCATTTTATGAGATCTCATCAGCACGCCACAAACTGGCAAACTCGATAAATCATTTATACTGACAAAACATTTCATATACGGTAATTCATTTATTTTGACATACATATATCTACGATTTTACACAACTTTAATGCGATTTAGTTAGAACCCTTTCACAAACCATCCTCGCATTTATGTTACTGTGCGTAGTTCGTTGTCCCTCTATTCTAGGTTGATGCTAACTATAAATTAATACTATTGATTTCTTGTTTCAGGTAAATATGTCCGAGACAGCTACGATTGTTCCAACTTCGCGGACTCCCGAATCCCGAACGGGTGTATCACGTCGCGAGTATCCGCTCCCGTCTTCCGGACCAAGTGCGCGCAGTTCGTCGGGAAATCGTAGCAGTTCAAATTTCGATGCCCACATGAGTTTCTCCCATTCTTTACCTCCCGGTAACATACCGAACATGGACCTGCCGAATACCATGGGCCACCACCGCGAATCTTCCGCGTTCGTCCCCGTGGTTCCCTCGCGGACGGTTCATCCCGTCATATATCCGGGAGAAATTCACCCTTTAATGAACGCGGAACTGATGAGAGAATCGCGAGAACGAGGCGAAAGTGGTAAACGACCGGAAAATACTTCCACCAATTATCGGAAAAGTTTCGACATCATGGCCATGATGGCTGACAAAAGAAAAGAGTTACAACTGAGAGAAGAAGCCGCATGTGTGGCCGCGGCCGCCCACGCGGCCGCCTTGATGCTTCCCCACAGACCCGGTCCTCCTCCTGGACTATTAGAAGGTGGTAGCGGATCGCAAACCCATCCGTATTCAGGATTTTTGCCCGGTAGTGCGAACGCTGCTTTCCCGTTTCCGAGTGGTGCAGGTTTATTTCCTCCCGGAGGGCCCCAAATGCATGCGCATTTAGACAGGAGACTGTTGAGGGCTCCTGGCAGGGCTTCGCGACCGAAAAAGCAATTCATTTGTAAATTTTGTAATCGACAATTTACGAAGAGTTACAATCTACTCATACACGAAAGGACGCATACTGATGAAAGACCCTACTCATGTGACATCTGTGGAAAAGCGTTCAGAAGGCAGGATCATCTTAGAGACCACAGGTACGTTAATACAATTTTATTCCTTTTATATTTAGAGAATTATGGAACAATTACAACAATGCAGATGGAAATGAGGTTAGCAATTAACCATCATAATCACAATAAGATTATTTTACCAAATACTAATACATATAAAATTAGAATATATTTTGATCAAATAAATGATCATAAAATGTCAATATTTAGGATTTCGGAACAACCATTAAATTCAACCAGTATTTAGAAAATACTACAAATGGCGCAGTAAACGCCATCTGTGGCACGATGCTACATTTTAGGATTACGTATGCTATTATTATTTTATTCGATTAAGCTAACGTGCCTATCACGTTGAGGTTGGCTACGCCGGGATTCGTTTTCAGCAAGTAGATATCCACACAAGTGGACCTTGTTGGAGCATACGTAATCCTAAAATGTAGCATCGTGCCACAGATAGCGTTTACTGCGCCATTTGTAGTATTTTCTAAAACGCACTGTTAAGACAGCAGGTAAAAGTTGGTCTGTGTTCTGTCGGAGCTGCCTGCGATGCGCTGATGAGATCCAAAAGGATCGAAATCGCGATCCGCGTCTAGCAGTTTCGACAGAATACAGACCACGTCGAATTATTTTTTTCTTTTCAACCAGTATTGGTACTTAAAATTCAATATAGAAGAAAACACTGTTGCTTATTATTACTTTTGGAAATCCAATGTGTAACACAAAATAAAAATAAGAGACGTTAGACATATTCGGATTAAATTTATTGGTTGGTTGTCTGTTTTGTGTATAAAGTTCTGACTCACGTCCAGGCCAAACCCTTAAACTCTTTCCTTTATTATTTATACAAGTAATAATGAAGAATAATTTAACCCCTACGGAAGTAAAAAGGGGTCGCAAAGTTTGTCCGGAGCATTTTTGGTTGCGGTCAGTTTTACTTGTAATGAGGTGTTAATATCCTTTGGTATAATTACTCAAACACCCTAAAGGGGTGAAGAGGGTTACGATCAGCGAAGCGGGCTAGTTAAGGCTAGTCTAACAATAAGTCCTTATGGATGGTATCTATCGAACATTAAATTCATAAACAAGTCTTGAACTTATACCAATAGGAAAACAAACTAACGTCAGCGCTCATGATGCCTGTCACATCCTCTTGGGTCATAAAATCGAATAAAGACCCGCAATAAATTATTGTCAATTTAACGGCTACCATCTGCGATTATATCTGCTACTTATTTTGTATTTACGAGACTGGTCAACAATGGTTTTATAAATGCGCATACGATTCGGCTATAATTCTTAGCTTTTTGTGTCAAAAAATTGCCGGCGCTATTAATAAAACGTGTTTGTCAATATACACGACAATGCGTAGGAAATATCGAAGTCGCCGTTGAATATGACTCGTATTTTATAAGCGTATGTTGTTGGCACGGAGGTAAATCGGTAGACATATGTACTTTCATGTTTATGCTAATATACGATCGGGTTTTGATAGTTAGAAAAAAAGACGGCTCTGAAACAGTTGCACCTGCGAGTTTACGTTCGCGTTTATTGTACGAGTAAAGCTATGAGAAAATTTCGTTTGTGCTATTGGAAGTCGGTCTCTTATCGAAAATGGGAGTGGTAACAGGTGTCGATCGGTTTTACGTGTAATTTTACAAAGTAATGACATTTGCCGAACAAAACAGGCACTTGTACTTAACTAACGCAAGCAACAGACTGTTAACTTCGCGCGACTAGTCAAACATAAACTCGATTTGAATAAACAGTTACGAAATAGCATTGCTCAATCTAATGTCGACCTGTGTTTTGCTCCTTTATAAGCTTTATTTCCACATACAGATCAATGAGAGAACTAGAAGAACATACAACAACGATATAGCCTAATAATCCATCCGTACTACCACATACAGGTGAATCGGGCTTTAGTTTTTATAAAATAACTCACACGATTTATTAAGGTCTGTCAAGACCGTATTTTTATATTAAACTAGCAGCGAAACGCGGCGTTGCTCGAGTTATTATACATCGCGTGCTTAATGGTATCTAGAACTTTCTGGAACATTCCATATCGATTTTAACAGGTGCACACAATTTGGAACATTCTAGATAATTCCAGAAATTATTAGAACCTTCTAGAACATTCTAGATCTGTAAGGTTTCCTATCTTTCAAGTTGGATCAAACTGCACACGGTGTACAAATTTGATTAAAATCGGTGAAGTAGTTTAGGAGTCCATCGCGGACAAACAACGTGACACGTAATTTATATATATTGTAAGATAAGATTATTTGTATACGATTTAGTTTAATACTACAGTGATAAGGAAACCGCAGAAAACCTTGTACCAGGGCAAACAGACCCAAAATTGAATCGATTACCTCCCAAATACGAAGCAACGGTTGTAGACTATGTTGCTAGGTGTTTCCATCAAATATGCTCATCAGGAGTTACTACAACTTCAAACAGGAGTCTTGAGCTATCATTCCAAAAGAAATTTAATACCTACATAATAAATATTGCTCATTTATGTCATACACCCCGTGGCCTAAATTGTGTTCTGATCTTTATTGTGGCGGACGACCGGTTTTATAACCAAAAAACACGACCAGCAAGTCATAGCATTACCGAAACATATTTCACCTGTCGTGTGGCAAAGGGTGACTGACGTGGTTTTTCATACCCCCTCTGAAAGGGTATCAAATGTGAGTGTCCAAATTTTTCATATAAAAATAACCAATTATTTGTTTAAAATTTGAATTTCCAAATTATACGAGACTCAAATTTGTAAATTTTATTATTTATATATATGGATACCTACCCTTAGAAGTGGTATACGTTGTANTAGATGCTAATACTGCTATATCATCTGCAAATCTAAGCATACTAATCTTTTGCCCTTGCACATCTATCCCTACAGTTGTACTGTCTTTAATGATGTTGATTGCGTCTTCGATGTATAGATTAAAAAGTAGCGGTGACAGTGTGCATCCCTGTGTGACTCCCTTCCTAATATTTACTTCTCAACGTTTCTGCTCCAGCTCTATAACTACCTGTTGCTCTTTATACAAACTAAGTATCACTCTTCTATCTCTGTAACTCGTCCCTAAATTTTTTTAAGTATATTTAACATCTTGTCCCATTTAACATTGTCAAAAGCTTTTTCTTTCTAAATCTACAAATCCTATGTACACCCTCTAAGCTGGAAAGGTCTACCGCGTTCCTCCATTTCTTCTGAACCCAAATTGATCTTCCCTTAACAGTTCTTCCGCCCTTTTTCCATTCTAGTTAAGATTTTTGACGCATAGGAAGTTAAGCTAATTGTTCTAAATGTCTCATACCTATTCGCGCCTCTCTATATCAATAATTATGTTTGTTCAAGTGTTTCCTGGTATAAACCAGAATTATCAGGAAAAAAAATTGAACTAGTGTGTAGTTCTTAAGTAGTTTAAAAACTTTTGTCTAAAAACTTTTTCGTTATTACTTTTACTTTTCAAAATATTGGACATAATAGTTGGAGACTTCAACTGTAGATCAAGCGACGAACCTCAGAATAGACAAGCTATGTTTCTACTAATTCAGTGAAACTAACAAACTTTATAGTTTGATATGTTATAGATCATTCTAATTACGATGTTAAATAAAAATTCAACCTACTTGTATGAAGCAAAAATAAAGTAAAACCTAATAAAAAGCTAAACATTTGATAGGTACCTACAATACTTAAAACTAAATGATAAAGAAAAGACTAAATTTGTCCAACAGTACAAGTAAAAGTCCCAAAGACAAGGACAAACATATGGACACAATAATACATTAATTAAAACAGTGAAAAACATAAATAATTAATGATAACATAGAACGATAAAAATCAATGTCGGAAACTTGTCGATGTACCGATTTTGTGAATTTCCGTTTTGTGCGGTCTCTTCGGCGCTATGATGCATTACAACCCGGGATTTCCCGAACTACACGGGCTTTAGCAAACATTGTATATATATGTACGTGTAATTCGAATTATGGAGTACATACTACACAAATGCAATATTTCATTTTCGTCCGAATTACTGGGCAATCCAGATGATAGGAACTCGGATTACAAAAATAATAATACATAAATTCTCTTAAATAGACTTACCAAGAGCTGGAAATATTGAGGGGTTTTTCTGTGAATAATTTAACCCCTACGGAAGTAAAAAGGGGTCGCAAAGTTTGTCCGGAGCATTTTTGGTTGCGGTCAGTTTTACTTGTAATGAGGTGTTAATATCCTTTGGTATAATTACTCAAACACCCTAAAGGGGTGAAGAGGGTTACGATCAGCGAAGCGGGCTAGTTAAGGCTAGTCTAACAATAAGTCCTTATGGATGGTATCTATCGAACATTAAATTCATAAACAAGTCTTGAACTTATACCAATAGGAAAACAAACTAACGTCAGCGCTCATGATGCCTGTCACATCCTCTTGGGTCATAAAATCGAATAAAGACCCGCAATAAATTATTGTCAATTTAACGGCTACCATCTGCGATTATATCTGCTACTTATTTTGTATTTACGAGACTGGTCAACAATGGTTTTATAAATGCGCATACGATTCGGCTATAATTCTTAGCTTTTTGTGTCAAAAAATTGCCGGCGCTATTAATAAAACGTGTTTGTCAATATACACGACAATGCGTAGGAAATATCGAAGTCGCCGTTGAATATGACTCGTATTTTATAAGCGTATGTTGTTGGCACGGAGGTAAATCGGTAGACATATGTACTTTCATGTTTATGCTAATATACGATCGGGTTTTGATAGTTAGAAAAAAAGACGGCTCTGAAACAGTTGCACCTGCGAGTTTACGTTCGCGTTTATTGTACGAGTAAAGCTATGAGAAAATTTCGTTTGTGCTATTGGAAGTCGGTCTCTTATCGAAAATGGGAGTGGTAACAGGTGTCGATCGGTTTTACGTGTAATTTTACAAAGTAATGACATTTGCCGAACAAAACAGGCACTTGTACTTAACTAACGCAAGCAACAGACTGTTAACTTCGCGCGACTAGTCAAACATAAACCCGATTTGAATAAACAGTTACGAAATAGCATTGCTCAATCTAATGTCGACCTGTGTTTTGCTCCTTTATAAGCTTTATTTCCACATACAGATCAATGAGAGAACTAGAAGAACATACAACAACGATATAGCCTAATAATCCATCCGTACTACCACATACAGGTGAATCGGGCTTTAGTTTTTATAAAATAACTCACACGATTTATTAAGGTCTGTCAAGACCGTATTTTTATATTAAACTAGCAGCGAAACGCGGCGTTGCTCGAGTTATTATACATCGCGTGCTTAATGGTATCTAGAACATTCTGGAACATTCCATATCGATTTTAACAGGTGCACACAATTTGGAACATTCTAGATAATTCCAGAAATTATTAGAACCTTCTAGAACATTCTAGATCTGTAAGGTTTCCTATCTTTCAAGTTGGATCAAACTGCACACGGTGTACAAATTTGANGTTTGAATTGGTGTATTGTTCCAAAATCCGAACATCTAAACATCTAAACCCCCAAGGCCTGGTTTTGTCTGCATTTTTGGGAAACGAGATAACTACATACAATAAAATTATCGGTATTATACTATCGACACGAAAAGTTGTCCATGTTTACAAAAATATTGTATATTTTTTCTTCGAATAAACGATTAAATTAACGAATTAAAAAATAATAATAGTAATAAGTTGGAGGGATTTTTAGAGAAAATATGGGATTTTTTGGACCTGTGCGTGGGATTTTTTCCTGTAGTAGATTGGCAACAGTGGTAGAGTAGAATGCGTTTCTTCTTCATCCTTCTTCGTTCGTTCGTTCGTCTTCATACTGGAACTTTCCATCACGCAACAACACACAAACACCAACGTACAAAAAGTGTCTCGTACAAGGGAACGAGAATGAGCAGAAGAAATCGAGATTAAGTCTTAAGAGCGAGAAAGAGAAAAGCCTGGATGAATTATGCATGATGAACATGCCGCATCATCCTCTTCAGTGGCGGATGGTGCACAAGGTATCTAATAAAGTTACAAAGACACGCGTCCGCTTCTATTTCTAAAGGGATATAAAGCAACTTCAGTAAAATTTTGTAAATTTGGATTTACAGTGAAAATATTTTTACAGGTACCGACTCCGTTCATAACGACTCCGCCTATAGTGTTAGTTTGCATACAACGGCGAAAAGTGCAGCGGAACCCTCTTATCGTAACTAATAAACGAAATGATTTCCATCTAAATTCATTCGGGAGGTTCCCGATTTAGATCCGAGGGGTACCGGAAAATTTAACCAGAGCAAAAAAAAGAAAAACCTGATTACCAAATATCCGGCACAATCACTATCACGTACTTGATTAAGTGTTTTCTGGTATAAACCAGCGTTTTCGGAAATAAAACATAAATTAGTGGGTAATTCTTGATAATACAAAAAATTATTTTTCGCTAACATATTTATTTAAAGAACTAAATATTAGGAAGGGAGATAAGGATGCACACTGTCGCCGCTACTTTTTAATCTATACATCGAAGACGCGATCAAAGTCATTAAAGACAGTCCAACTGTAGGGATAGATGTACAAGAGCAACTGAATAATATCCTTAGGTTTGTAGATGATATAGCAGTATTAGCATCTAGCAAGGACAAGTTAGAGATAGCTTCAAATAAAACGAAAGCTGTATTGGCAAAACAGTACTGTTTGAAAATAAATAGAAGTAAAACAAAAATACTGATATGCAAGGGAAGAAAAAGTAGGAAAAGATATTTTTATTTGGAAATTCGAAAAAGATTATTAAAGGTGTATGTTTCGAGCGCGGTGCTGTACGGGTTCGAAACGTGCGGCGGAAAAGAAAAAGTTAGAAGTGTTCGAAATGTGTTGTTACAGGCCAATGATGAGGATACCGTGGATAGAGAAGGTTAAATGAAGAGGTAGAAAGAATAGGAGAACAAAGAACTCTAATATGGTAGTCAACAAAAAATTGGCGACATAGGTTGGTAGGACACCTTCTCAGGCATGAAGGTCTAGTCGGACATATTAGAGGCAGAAACAAGGGCGAATAGGAGTAGAGATAGACCTAGATTAGATTACTGTTCACAAATAGTTAAGGATGTGGGATGTTCTAATTTTCGGGAAATGTCAAGATTAGCTCAAGATAGGAAGGAGTGGAGGTGCGTGTCCAGCCAGTCTTAGGACTGAGGACCTTATAATGATGATGAAAAGATTTACTTTCCAAAATATTCGAAATGATAGTTGGAGACTTCAATGCCGGGTCAAGCGACGAAGTTCAGAATAGATTTAGTGGTATAGGAAAATTAATTTGAAGGACGGCGCCACATCCACGTGCCGCCACTGCATCTTCTTCTGATTACTTCTCTTCTCCTTTTTGTGATGTGACCCGTTTTGTAGAACCGCAAAATTCGCTACTATTTGACGGCGATCGGGACTTGTGATAAAAAACCTCTTTACGACTTCTGTCTAATTTACAATCCGGACTTGTTGCTTGATGGTCGGTTCCGCCTTGGTCGCTTGCCGCGACGTGCCGTGCCAGCAGGTAAACTTTATACCTGTGGGTGCCTAATGAACGCGAGTGTTTGATGACCGCATCAAAATGCATTCTAAAATGTTGTGTTATTAACTCTGTTGGTCACAAACAATATACGATAATTAATAACGATGATCTTTGAATAAACATTGCCGTCTTTTTTCTTTTTGACATGAAGAATGAATAAATAATGAACCTATTTGTATACGTATGGGTAAATAAATAAATGTTAAGTAGTCCCTCTACAGATGGCGTTCGTTACGCTGTTTGTAGTAATTCTTGAGTAGTTTATTCATTACCTGCGTCAGATTAACTTGTGCTCTTAAAGAAAAGAAAAATCGCTTTTATGTAAAAGCATATTTGATATTTCTTCTTAGTTTTAGTACGTAATTCAATCAAAGTCTACCTACATCAGAAATTTTTACATTAGATTAAACAACAAACCGTATTTTTATGAGTAACCCTGAATATAAAAAAAAATCTTTGTCCTAAGTCCTAAGTAATCGTAAATAGCAATGGTAAGTTTTCGTTTCCACTAGGGTTTATACAAAAACCGACATTTTAGAAAACCGGCTTTCGAATAGTAGTTTTTTCAAAAAACCGGTTTTAACCGGTTTCGAATTTTTATATAAAATTTTTTTGCTCGAATATTCTGTAATTCGAACAAAAAATTTTAACAGAAAATTTAGAGTGATTAAAAGCAGTTTTTGACTGAAATTATTTACTGAACACTGAATTTATGAACTGTACATAAAGAAACCAGAAGACAAACTGATATAAAATCTAAATTAATTCATCCAATAGACAAAACACACCAAACCGCTTGCGACCTATATGATTCCAAGAACCAAACCGCTTGCAACAGTGTTTTCATCAATATGGTACATTTGGCTACATTTGTCATTTTCAATTTTTTTTTAAGTGTTATTCATACATTGAAAACCGATATTTTCTACTAAAAAACCGGTTTTCGAATTTCATAATTTTCTCTAAAAAACCGGTTTTTAAAAACCGACAAACCCTAGTTTCCACTATTAGTGTTAGAAATAGTTACACTATAGAAGCAGAAATTACAATTTTAAAAATAAAACTTGAAATAATGGATAGTCCTTGACTAGTACAAAAACATTTACACAAACCCTTTTTCGTTATTAGCGCTACTTTCTAAAATATTTCAAATACAAGTTGGAAACATCAATGCTAGATCAAGCGACAAACCTCACAATAGAGAGTCCACGTTTTTACTAGTTTAATCAAACCAATAAGTTGATATCTAAAAAACAAAATAACCTACATCAGTTCTGAACCCTTTCCCTTCGTTCCTCTAAAGTAGACATGAACATTACCCGGCTTGGATCCCGTACTTAGCGGATCCGAAGCTTTTTTTAGAATCCTGCCGGATACAGGCTAATGACGCCACGTGCCTACCTGGCAGTGCCACCGATCTGGTTCAATTTCTGTCATTTGTAGTTAGTTTATCATGTTTTGATTGATGATACCTTATTGGTATGATTTAGACACCTTGTAGACTTTTAGTGTTTATATACGTTATAGACTCCCTTCAACGATTTCAACTTAACCCTCCCGTTGAAAATTCGCCAATCAAGAATTAAAATTTTATTGGTTTAGTGTTTAAACGACTTTTGAACTTTGACATCCCCAGTGGAATAATGTCCCATTTAAACACTACTTTGGGACGTGAAACTTGCTGAGGTCATCAATAATGAATTTATATTTAATCAAGAGGAGGAAAATACGTCGATATCTATTTGTTGTACTGCACATTAATTCTGATCGCCTACGACTTACAACAATGTAGAAACAATCGACGACTCACCGCGGTTGGGTTTTGTTTTGGGCGCGTTCGACTGTTTGTCCATTCTACTTCGATCAGATGTGGTCTTTATTAGGTCACACGTTTTCGGTGGTTACGCATATTACGGGCACTCCCGGCTGTTCGTTCGTTCGTTGGCCGCTGTTAACGTTGCGTTTCAAAGTCGACTATCGTCCCATCGATCTGATATTATTTCATGGATCGATTGGTTTACGACTTTACGCCTTTTTATTACGGGTACATTATTATTATACGGGAAACGCGGATTCGAAACGGCTTTTCCCCGTCTCCGTCGACACTGCGATTTCTCCTGATCCCCGCCGGGATAACCGCGAATATCATTATCTCCGTTATATCTGAATGCAACTAATTCATTACACATGGACTTGTCTCAACGATTTCGTTGTAACATTTGTTATGTCATCGTGATATTTTGTGATTAACTGGTAGGTAAAATGCACCATGGCAACAATAAACTGCATATAATGAGAACGCACAATGGATAATACATAGAAATGAAAGAAATAGAAGGTTATTGCATTCGAAAATATTATCATTGGACTGCTCTTACCTATAAATATTACTTGTATGGCTTTTAACAACAGTAAAATTTAATTTACAGTAATTTTACTCTCAATCTCAATACTTATTAGTGCTACTTCCTTGTTCTTCATAAAAAGTTTCATTTCATCAATAACCATCGGTCGTTGATGTAATATGAGACATCTCCCCTTTACGGTCAACCATGCATGCCGTTTTTTATTTAGAAGCTTTAGAATGAATGACATAGCAAGTGTAACTATTAATGTCTTGTTGACTAAGGAGAAACTTGTATTGCTATTTTATCTCAATTCATTCCAAATCCAGTCTCACAGCATTTTTAGATATCCCCATTTCAAAACTCAAAACATCCAATTTTTGGATTTTTTTTTGATGGGACGGGACTAGTTTTAAATAAAATGGAAGCGGTATTGATAAAACAGCATATGAAAATAAATAAAAGTAAAATAGAAATACTGGTATGCAAGGGAAGTAAGAGTAGCGAAAGACCGAATATAAAGATACGAGATGAAAGATTAGAAGTGGCCGATTTTAGGTATCTAGTAAGTTAGATAAGTCAGGAAGGAAGGAATAAGAAGGATATAAAGTAGAGGATTGCGCAGGGTAGAGTCGCCTTCAATAAAAAGAAGTCACTTCTATGCTCGCGAACGGTTAATTTAGAAATTCGAAAAAGATTGTTAAAGGTGTATGTTTGGAGCGCGGTGTTCTACAGATTCCAAACATGGATGATGACGATGATACCGTGGATAGAGAAAGTTAGAAAAGAGGTATTAAAAAGAATAGGATAACAGAGGACTCTATAGAAGTCAGTAATAGGCGAGATAGGTTGGTAGGAAATATTCTTAGTTATGAAGGGCTAATCAGAGGCATATTAGAAAAAGAAAAAGGATTTAAGAGAGAGATAGATGTAGATTAGATTACTGTTTGCTAATTCTTTTACGGAAATGCGAAAATTAACTCAGGATAGGAAAGAGTGGAAGTACGTATCCGACCAGTTTTAGAACTGACGACCTTATTTTGATAGGACTAATACGCAAAATAAAAAATCAAAACAACTAAGAGAGACTAGCCACTTCCGAGGTATCTTTTATTGTTGAACTACAGTCCTGCCTCATTAATTACTCCAACACATCAAACTTATCAAATATCAACTGCAAATGTTAATAATATTTCAATGCGTAATGCTAGACCCAGATTTGAGTTGACCGTTGAAAAAAACACATCGACAATGATTACTCTTTTTGTGTTTTTTTGATTTCAACTCGCTCTTTTTTGAATTCCCTTTGTTTTTAGAGCACACCAGTATGTACGGCTAAATAACGAATTAGAAGGAAAAGTAATCATTTTCGATATATACTTCGACAGCCCACTCAAATGTGGCCTCAGAACAGCTTTAGCAAGTGAAAATTACGAATCCTAACGTCAAAATCAATTAAACCATTATAACATCATTCGAATATTTAGTCGCAAGTTATGACATATCAATATATCAATATGCTGGATCAATTCTAAAGTGAGTTACTAACTCGGCGAAAAAGAAGCCGAAAATGACCACTCTCTTACTTATTTTCTTTTATTTCACACAGTAATACCCACAAAAAGGTCAAATATTGATTTTCACTGGTTTTGAGATTAGGATATTTCAAAATTCCAACATTCGGTATAAACGTCGCAAACTACGTCGAAATGTCGGAAACTATACTTTTGGTTCTTAGTTTCCTTATCACCACTGAGCTGTGTATTCTAGTGTGCAACTGTATGTTTATCACATTGATTGAAATGTTCTAAAACTATGCCTTAAAATAAGTAATACTTAGATTAATAATAAATTAAAGGTGCGCAAATCAAAACTATGCCAATTTTTTGCCTTAAAGTAGCACTACATCATAAACGCTTTATTGTTGTTTTCTGCAGCTTCGTTTATGTTAACTCGTTTCATTTCGATCGATATTATTATTGCATTGGTCGTGATCAATACATAAAACGGTTTGTTTCTCTGTCATACAACGACTTATTACCGTTGCTCAATACACTGCTCTTTCATATTATGAAAGTTGCCAAGATATTTCCCTGCATAACTAGAAACGTTATACAAGTTGTTTTACTATATGTAGATGTAGTGCAACACACGGATTTTTGCAATCGAATTATACATTTCTAAATATTTCCAATTTATTTAACCAGTAAAAGTCAGCATGTGTCCTACAACTTGATATTACGTGAAGTATTTTAATGTAATAATTAATGTATTTATCAATTCCATTCAGTTATAACGTTCTATTTCTCACGGGGTACTACGAATATGGAACTTTAACCGGTTGGTTCTAAGCAAAATGTTTCATAGGGACTAAAAAAAAAATAGGTCGCAATTAGACATTCGGTCCTGTTCTAACGCGAATCGAAGAATCGATGGCTGTAGCTAGGTGGAATTACAGAGGCGGATATATTTTCCTCACCGCTTTCATGTATGCGGCCGCCGAACGATACAAGGAATACCTAAGAAGATATGACACGTACGAGTTCAAATTCGTTAAAGTCTGCGCATGACGTCACCTTGTATGACGCGCTTTCTAATTTATATTAGTACCTAGGGGAGAAACTATACATTATTATACAATACATTGTAACATATTAGACAATATGTTACAGCTTTTATTGTTTTTTATCTCTGTAAATGATAATTACAATAACAAATAAAATGTGATAATTACAGAAAATAAAACTGCAATGCCTTCAATTATTACTTTAAACAGTCAGGAATAAGGAAAAAACTTCTTTTAACCTACTGTTTTATTCTTCTTCTTATTCTTGAGTATTCCTTGTACCATGGACCACATCCATAACAAAGAGCAACACTCGGTTTTTGTTGACTTTATATTTTTCACCCCGTAAAATTTTAATCGTCGGCCTAATTAGGGATTTTATACATACTAATTATATACGTTCTGCAATAGTATTGTGCGTAGTTGTTAGATAATTAAGAAAAATTGTACTAATTGTGACCGGTTTGGACAAACAAAATAAGGATTCTTCGAATTAATTTTACGGTTTTTCTATTTGCTATACACGATTGCTGTTAATAATTTTTACAATACCTAGACGAAATGTACCTACCTAGATACATGTGCATTGCAAATAATGGCAGATTTATACAGTTACTCGTTAATGATAATCGCGTTATTAATTACATAATCCGCGCCGAGATGAAAAGACGACAAGAAAAAAAAAAGATAAACGTCATTGCTAATGCATCAGATTTTTTCGTGGACGACTGCGGAATTTCAAGCAGGCGATATAAGTAACGTAATTGTTGGAGCCAATTATATTTGAGAATCTCAACTGAGAGAAATAACAGGCAAACCTGAAAATTATGGACAGGTTCTCTGTTGCGGACCTGTTTTTATAAAATTATTACCGCCGCTAATTGTAAAAAATGCAGACCATTTCGACGAATATTATTTTCCCACAGGTTTCACATAAATTTGACGATTCTGAAGATTTTTTTTTAATCTTTGTGGTCTACAGTTATTCATACAACAATTTGAAAAACTGACAAAATTGTAAAATATGTCCGATCACTACTGAAAAGATTAAGGAAGAAAATGGTAGATAAAAACTAATTAAAATGAGCCATCATGTACCGCCCAATGATACAGAAAAACATGAAGGTATGCCCAACTGCTCCGGTAATGATGACCAGGATTAGCTAACCCAACCTAAAAGCAACGAAAGTACATCCTGATAGGTGTGATGAGTCCAACACGATCATAGACGCGGAGTATTTCGAAAATGGTAGAAATGCAGGGAATTCTCCACACCATATCACTCACGCGAATTCTCTGTTTATCGTGAAATAACTCGGATATTCAAACAGGGATTATTTTCTATTATTTAAAACGATTTCGTCAGTATCGACCTGTCATTTTTACTGGCCGTCATTCCCTCGGTGCGGTACCACACTTCCTCTGTGATGCTACCTGCGTTTTCTCATTGCACCGTTTATATGTGCGCAATTTCTGCGAACGAATATATTGTCATTTGCTTGATATTTTCAAAATAAACTTATTTTTGTACTTTTTGGTAATGCCAGTAACTTTACCAATCGAACGGTAAGTACTGAGTACAGGCTACTACTAATCGTCATTACGTGCAATTGGCTTGTTTGCGTACCAGCGACTGCGAAGGTCACGAGTAGGTACCTGTGTTTTTATGTGCATGGCTTTTACACCTCCTGTGTGGGAATCTGAGGTTTCATTTTCTTTTAGAGGTACGAAACTCATTAAAACAATGAATAAATGAAAGCAATGACTGTGTAATATAGAAAACAGAGGCAATTTTTTAACATACCTCCCAAGTTAAGCGATTGTTCGTGATTATTATGAAATACAATTGCAATTATTTTTTTACAATGAAATACCTAAACGTTTACGCAAATACGTTTCCAACAAGAATAGAAGGCGTAGCCTGTGAAACATTTCATTGCCTACTATGCAAGATAAACTTGGCATTGTCACAGACTCTATTATCATATTACTACCGAGAACAATGATTTTTCAATCGGAATGATTTAAATGTATAAATGAAAAGAGAAAAAAATAAAATATCATATAAATAGTGCCGCCACAGTAATTAAATTATTTTGTTGCCGCCTTATAACAATTTCCATGATACTTAATCACTTAGTTAATTACATTTACTATTTATCACTCACTATTATTACCGGGAAGAAAATAATTTTACATCGACATGCATATTCAATAATTTATAAAAAAATATGATTAATTAGCGTAATGGATTTACCAGGTATATTATATTTTAAAATATTAGCTTAACTATTCTGGTTTCTTTACTCGCGCCCCCCCCCTTCCTTATTATTTGCAGTGTAGTGGATAATTACATATAAAAAAGCTTTTTATTAAGTTTGTGAAACGAATAGTTCAAAACGTTTTAAACATGTTTTAAACAATTTTTGTTATAGTGGCTTATTAGCGATGTTTTTTTTGTTTTAAACACAGTTTAAAACACTTGAATTTAGAACATGTTATTTATTAGATTGTGTTTTATACACTGTTTAGTTTTCTGTGTCATTTTTTTTCTTTTTTGGATTCAAAACCAGTTGAATTTAAAAAAATAACTTTCTCATTTACTACACCATTTAACCTGCTAAATACCATACCCACTGGTCAAACTTAAACACGTATTAATTGCTACAATTGTACGTACCTTGCGATCAAAAACATTGGAAATTTCCACGCACGAATAAAACGCAAACCCGTTTCTTTTATACCTCGTAGTTAGTAAACTTTCTCTTTGAAATCATGAAACTAATCAAATGATCAAAAGCCATCTCCGAGTTCGGATCATAATTCAACTGAAATAAGGTCGATGTTGATATTATTAATTAATCAACCAATGAAGAAACTGTGATAGAACTAACTGCCCAGCGAAACAATCACAAAATAGACAAAAAGAAACGACAAAAAAAAATCGACTCGGACTATTTGAAATGAAGGTGTAAATTCACTAGTAATTAGTTCAAGAGAGAAAGTATCTAGTTATAGCACAATAAAATGAAATGATTGGTAAAAAATCTTGGTCATGATGCTTTTTATGAGACCGAAACTAAAAGACCTGCAACAAAACTACGAAACAAAAAAAACGTTAAATGTAAATGGAACTATTGGTTTGTTTATCTTTGAATATTTTTGAAACTGATTATTAAACACAAAAAAAAAATTAGGTATAACTAGTTCAAAATCTCATGAGCCTTGCTAGGTGCGAGTGGGCGTACCACCCTACTGTGTTTATTGTACAATACATTACGAAAACATTGACACAGTAGTTATACCATACACCTTGGAGTACAACCAGAGAACTATAAACGGTCACGGTTGTTTCTAAGCGGTAAAAATGTAGAAATCAATGACGAATGGAGTTTTGTCACTGGCAGCCCATGAAATTCTGAGCTACCTCTATATATATATATTTAAAGGAGTATTTGAAAGAAATTAATCGTTCGGATTTAAAAAATGATACTTAATACCAATTTAAATAAATACTAATAAATGCCTTACATATTCAACCGTAAAATACAAATACATGTTGTATTTTGTGAGTAACAAAAACAAAAACGAACGTTTAAATCAATTAATGGGGACACTTCTAGTAGGCTTTGCAACGACCACAAGAATTGAGTTCGCCTGATCGAGCAATAAGGAAGGTGGACATCAAAGTAGGCGCCATAACTGTTAATTAATTAATGCTATTTACATAACATTACACTCACGTCGTGGTCGTAATTGCCCGTGTTTTATAAAGCGCACTGCTTCTATAAAGGTAGCCAGCCAATCGGGAATCGATTTTGGTCCCCTGGCTCTGGTTCTTCCACAATGGCTAAAACAGGACGATCAAGAAGGCGACGAACGAGCAGTTTTTAATCGGAATTTTTGATCAGTCAAAATTCAACGGCGTGGAAAAGAAGTAATTTGCACACCACGTGTATTTCCACGAGTGATTTTAAATACATAACATATGTAGGTATGTTGAAGTGCAATTAATCCTGACTGAAGCTAGTTAACATATAGACAAATAAAACAACATGGGTATTTCCTGCCAAAGCGACTGAGAGAGTACCAAATTTATTGAGGATGTACAGGAATGACGTAACAACAGCAATAAAATATCGACAGTTAAGACCCTAGTATAATTAATATACTGTTCAAATTACTATAAATATATCTAATCTATGTTTACTTCTCCTTCCCTTAGTTCCTGTTTCTGCCTCTAATATGTCTCTAACTAGCCCTTCATGCTTAAGAGATGTTCTACCAACCTATCTTGCATATTTCTTATTTATTATTTCTTAGATTACTCTGCACAAGTAGTTAAGCTATGGGATGTTCTCACGATAGGAAATAGTAGAGATGCGTGTTCGACCAGATTTAGGACTGTAAGTTTATGATGATGATAATTACGTAGGGTTTCCGTTAAGCAATGTTCACACTATCGAGAATCTACCGTAACATGTGTTTTTTTCAGATTTACTATTGTGCCTGAACGTTCAAATGTGTTAAAGTAAATAGAACAATTTAAAATTTAATTAAAGTTAAATGACAATACAGATTAACACCAATGTAAGTAAAATATCCAGGCTAGTGAATCTAATCAAAATAAAACTTGCAAAAATTGTAAATTTGAAACAACAGCGTGTACGTGCTAAGAGAATACCTACTAACGATAAGACAAGGCAACCATGCAACACTGTCACAGATCGGAAATTACAAAACGCAAAACGCAATTAATTAAATTATTAAGTACCTAAATCTACTGAATTTTTACAACCCAAATAGGTATACAAATTTAATTAATCAGATACATACTAATACTTACTTCAATCACCAATTTAAATAAATACTAATAAATGCCTTACATATTCAACCGTAAAATACAAATACATGTTGTATTTTGTGAGTAACAAAAACAAAAACGAACGTTTAAATCAATTAATGGGGACACTTCTAGTAGGCTTTGCAACGACCACAAGAATTGAGTTCGCCTGATCGAGCAATAAGGAAGGTGGACATCAAAGTAGGCGCCATAACTGTTAATTANGCCTCTTGCGCCTCTACATTTCGTATATCCTCGGGATACATAAAACGCTTATAAAAACAAACACGAAAGGCCTTCTATAGACCATTAGAATTCTTTTCGTACTTGATTTTTTTATCGACAAACCTACATACTTTTAAATATAGATGGCGTGCAATGTGCGTTTTTAATGTTAATTACTTTTATAACTTTTTATAAAAAATTACATTTTCAATTTTCATTAGATACCACTTAACAAAAAGAAGAACATTGTCTACTCTGAAAATTTCTAAGATTTGTTCATGTTATTTAGACAGACATAGTGACCAATTTACTTTTTCCGATTCGTTTCAATACGCGACCGGTTTCGAAGAGTGCATATGTACCAACGCCTGTCAGTTTTCGAAATTTGACATAGACATATTGAAAGTTCCTCATACACACATGTTCTAAATCAAAGACGTATCGACGGCGAAAATTTTATTTACTTCCTGTTGGTTAATTTAATTGATCACTCCAACTGATTGAACGACAGAAAAAAATTAGTGTATGAAGTGTAAGAAAAGTGTAAGCAAAATCTTCACATTCCACTTAACACAACGCGCTTCGGCAGCTTCCATTGGGATGATTGGGTTTTGGTTTCCACGTCATAACCATAAACGTATGATTCGTCTCCAGTTTTCACCTTCTGGAGCAAATTTGGATCCAACAGCTCCCTAACGATGTTAATGCGATGCTGTTTTTGGTCAAAATGAGGCAATTTCGGTATGAATTTCGCGGCGACCCCTCTCATGCCCAAATCATTGGTAAAAATCGAACGGCAGGAGCCAATCGATATGTTTTTTCACACAAAATTTAATACAGTTCTTTGATACATTTTTTGGAATACACAAGATGAGCCAAAAGACGTGCAAGCAAAGCAGCTGTCAAAAATTAACTAAATATTCAACATGGCCGAATTTATCGGTATATCTGAAAGACATGAGTACCAACATAACGCCACAAAAAAAAATCGAAAATCGAATATACATAACCCGCAGAAATTTAAAATTCGCGATGCTTTTTGAACAGACCTCGCAGTCCTCTGTCAAAGCCTGAAGCACCCCGTTATCCTTACGTGCCCAGGTCCTCCAACAGGTTAAAGACGGTCCTGGGTATAGTGTTAAGTTCTTTAAAACTTCATTCGTTTTTCTTGCCTGCTAAATGCTAATCAAAATTGAGATTATCCATTTGTTACATTCATTGGAATTTTTCATTTTGATGCTTCCCAAAGTTCCTAACTGACCATTCACATTAAGTAAATGGAAACTCCTAAAGGTATTAAACTGAGATAATTGCAAAGAATACAAATTTAGAAATATGCCAGCGTGTAGATCTCGTATGTTGTGGGACTTTATTCGAGTCGATAATTAATAATCTGGAGGCAACGTCCTGCTGGGCATCAGAGCAAGTTTTCTAATCCTGCCGTAAGTATTAGTGCTGGGGTAAGACAAATCTACAGAAGAATTTGTCGACCGAGAGTCTAATAATAAATCATCTCGCGGCACGCAATATATGGATCAGTCCTTATCTGGCGTTGGCATCAAGTTGGCCGTGATACCGGGCCGTTCAGGGCCTGCCGCGATTGGGACGGGCACACGTGAACAACCTCTACGGGCCGGGTATCATTATTCACGGTACCGCGGAGAAAAGACGTTGTGTCCCAATACGTAAAATAATAATTCTTGTTATTATTATTTCTGTCTCTCTTTTCTTTTTTTTTGTGTTTGTCGTTCTAAGAGATAACGAATCAGGTCCAAGTTGCTTTTGTTTTTTAAGTCCCAAATATAATTCAGGTACTACCAACATACAAGCACAAGATGAGAAGTGAGACGATCTGTCCATATACGTCCAGTACCATGACAGATGGATATCGGAACAAAAAAAAAAAACAATGGATTGCTAGGTACGTCGAATGTAGCGCTGCTAACAACATTTTACGTTTAAGAAATAATAACACCTAAATATTGGCAACAGCGATTTTCTCCCTTCTGTTTAAATATGAATCAACCAATTAGGAACGTGTCCAACTCCCGTCATCTCTACTCCATCTATTCAATAATAAAATAGGAGACTTACCCCAATTACCACTAACAGAATTTTATTTATTTATTAATTTACCACAGTCTCCCTGTTTCTGGTTCCATCTATTCGTTTTGATATTATTATTTTTAAACGATTTTGCAAAACCGCCAAATATATTAACACAGTGGCGGCGGCATTTTATCACTTTTCTTCCTACATCAGCTAGAGTTACCAGAAGTGATCACTATATTCATGCAATTGTAACCACAGTAGTAGTTACGCTAATGTACGAACAAAAGAGTTTTATCACTTAATAATTTCCAATAAATTAAACATTAATAAGGATTTTTGAATCACTCCGTTTGCTTGTGGCTGGTGCAGTAAAATCTTCCTTCTTTCCAAGCCGTACGAGACCAATGGAGAGCTCCTTAAAAAATAAACTATCCGGATGTTTCCAGAAGGTGCCCGAAAGTAAACAAAAGAGTACTTAAAGGAAGAGACGATCGCCGAGAGGGGAAGAAATAAATTGACCGTTGCAGAAGTGAATCCAGAAATAAATTGACAGTGATAGCAGTGAAATAAATAGCGCAGTGAATAATGATATATCAACAGTAGTGTAAATAAATAGAATAATTCATAATCTAAGTTTAGTAATAATTTAATAGGGTTTTTAAGTTCTTTAATAATTAGTGTAAATAGTTTTTGTCGTTATCAGTCTTAGAAGTTAATTATGTTAAACCCACGAACAGTACAGTATGTTGAAAGAGGAAGGTAAATGCGACAGTTTTATTGTGGACCATGCCAATTTTAAACGTCCCAACTATAGTTACCATTTTTCACGCTCCCTACAGNTCAATTGTCGCAAAGGGTTGAACTTTTTTCAGTTCAGTTTTCAGAGAAACTTGCTAACTGGCTCATAATCATTGTGCGACGATAGTTTTTCTTTTCTGCCAGACATATCGCATCTCGTATGCTTTCTTCAAATGCTTCTAGATTACTATCAAGAACATCAGATTTTTCCCATTATATATGTTAGATAGTCATCTGTTCACAAACCTGAAACTTCCATTAGGCTCTCCGAAGAATTCTCGCATCATGCTTATAAAAGATATTCTAAGAATTTAAAATTATGAAGAGTAATAAATTACAGCGGCTTTCCAAGTTCCTGTTTTTTATGTTGTAGATGATGTATTAGTCTGTTAAGTACCCGAATAGAATCTACTATGACGATTTGTTTTAATCAGAAAAGCAATTTTTCATAATCAATTTTCGCAATATATCTAGTAAGTAATGCATGTTCTTAAGAACTTAAGCCTCATACGATAGAAAGTTTTCCATAATAACTTGCTCATAAAATATACCCTATAAAAACGAAATTCATATTTGCAGTCCAACCCTTTCAATCTTTTTGATTAGATTACGGTTTTAGGTAGATTAGGTAAACACCAGTTTTAGATTTGTTCGTTTTAATAAATTTACGTATACGCATCGATCATGGTGGATATCAATAGCAACAATGAAGAACCAAGTTAAATGAAATAGTCAAATTTTGAAAAGTCATATAATATGTAAAACCATCAAATTACTTGACTTAATGAATCATTATTTATCGCAAGGGTAGATTAGCTTACATAAAGCTAGAACCTTTTGAATCCCTTTCATCGACATGCTATTTCAAATAAAGAGCATTAAGTTTTTGGTTTGCTATTTACCGAAATTACCAAATGTGGAATGTGATTGCTAATTTACTGGTTCTCATCAGCACACCATGGGTATCTTCGATATACGATCAACCAAACCGAAGTTTCATCGTTAAAAGCGACATTGCTTTCAACTTAGTTTACCTTGTAATAAGTATTCACCTGTTAATTCAACCTACATGCCAAAAAATATCGACATAAGTATAAGTATGTAAATATTTTGTATCATGCAAATAACCATCAGCGAAAGTAGGATAGGGACCTACCTATATTATAATTTAATAATAACCGAACAATGCGTTTAGTAAGTTAAACTCATGTCGAATTATTGACACTATCATAAACAACTGTTTCTGTTCTAGCATACATTACAAACGTGACGTGACGCATCGTCTCAAACAAACGATTGTAAAATCTAACACGTTTATAAATAATAAGAAGCTTCCCATTTGTCTTCCTTAATATCCTCGATACGTTATTAAAACACTTTCAAAGAAGATCTATTCTTTTGTAGTAGTGTAGTTTTAAACAACAAGAATTAATTAACTAAAATATTATATGCAACACTTTAAGAAACTCAATGGTGTTTAACATTTTAAGTATGAATGTAAAAATTCATTTGATTTCTATNAAAACAATTATACGGGGGCATGAACGAAATAAGTGGGAAGAAAAAATTATTTTGACAGGGTTCATTTTTGACTTTTAAAAATTTCTTGTTTGTGATGTCAATTTTGAAAACGCCAAGGAACATTAACAACTGTACAAGTTAATAAAATTGTAAAAGTAGGATACATACTTAAAGTTATTTTGATTTTTAAGTAGATATACTCATTATAATTTACCAATAGGCTTTTTTAAGTCAATTTGTAAATCTTATTTTAAGAATGTATCTACTGTCAAAATCAAAGCCAGGATGGAGGCCAAAAATAAAACGTTTTGCTTTTTGGTGAAAGTTTTTTAAAGGTAGCCTTTAAATGCAATAGTTACTTTTCTGAGGATGGGGTCGGCTGTGAAAATGGAATACAAAAAGCCATAATGAAAAAGTAACCATGCTAAAAATCAAACTAATTCCTTTGGCAGAAAAACACATTTAATTCATGCTTTATGTATTTGTTGTTATCCTTTTTATTTATTTTTTACTAGGTTTTACCTACAGTACAGTACAACTGTAGGGATAGATATACAGAAGCAAAAGATTAGTATACTTAGATTTGCAGATGATACAGCTGTATTAGCATCTAGCATGGACGAGTCAGAGATAGCTTTAAATAAAATTGATGCGGCACTGACAAAACAATATTGTATGAAAATAAATAAAAGTAAAACAAAAATACTGGTATGCAAGGGAAGAAAAAGTAGAGAAAGAGCCAATATAAAGATTGAAGACGAAAAATTAGAAGTGGTCGATTTTAGGTAAGATAAGTGAGGACAAAAGGAGTAGTAGGGATATAACGCAGAAAATAGTGCAGGATTGAGTCGCCTTCAATGGAAAGAAGTCACTTCTATACTCGCGAACGGTTAATTTAGAAATTCGAAAAAGATTGCTAAAGGTGTGTTTGGTGCGCGGCGCTGTACGGGTGCGAAATATGGACGATGGGTGCATGAGGTTGAGAAGAAATGGTTAGGAGCGTTGGAAATGTGGCGTTACCGTGGATGGAGAAGGTTAGAAATGAAGAGGCATTAGAAATAATAGGAGAACAGAGGACTTTATGGACGTCAATAAGAAATAGGCGAGATAGGTTAGTAGGACACCTTTTCAGTCATGAAGGTGTAGTCAGAGACATATTGGAGGCAGAAACGAGAGTTAGGAGTGGTACAGTCTATTTCAATTTGTTAGAATTGTGACCTTGAAGAAATCTGCGCGAAGATAGAAAGATTACACACTAGGTATGAGCAAGACAGAAATAGTTGGAATGAGCTTGACTTCGGCGAGCTTAGGAGATCGGCTAGAATTGTACAGTGCTAGACTAAAATGTTTAGCAATTTCTTAAAACAAAAATGTATATAAATTAACAATAGAAAACAAAGCAAAAGTTTTATAGGTGTGTAGAACGTTAAGTTAATTCACTTGTTATTATTTTTGGCTAAATATGCTTTTAAATAAAGCATATTCTTAAATTTTAACGAGGCAGTTTTAATATTTTTGCAAATGGTACTGTACACTTCTATCTAGTCTAGTCTAGTTGCTCGATTATCGGTGGAGAAATGAGCTCCGCAGACAAATATGATTGAATCGGAATAATGCTACGGAGCATCCTAATAAAGGGAAGGAGCATATCTCTAACTTCTTGAAACGAACAGTATAGCATCTACTTATTTATCGCTTTCAGTAAAACTTCTACTTAAATTTCCTTCTGTAATTCTCCNGAGTGGAGGTACGTGTCCAACCAGTTTTAGCTGTGACGACCTTATGACGATGATGAAACTACCGATCACAAATTTCATCCGTTCTTAGTATTAGTTGTTTTGTTAGTTCTTCAGTATTCCCACGAAATACTTTGAAGAATATGATTAATCGAATCATTAAGCGAAATTGGCAACTTACCTACCAACTGGGACATATTTGTACCACCCAGCAAATAAAATAAAACCATTGAACTAATACTACTTTGGAAAAGTTGACAATCATATCTTTATAGTAGAGACTCCACGATCCTCGCTCTAATTCTCACTTATAAATTGTACCATATCTTTCACATTAATGCATTCATGCATCAGTCTGCATTTTTACATCTCATAAACATACAGGAATTCGCGCATTAAACGTACCGAACTTTTATCCGTTCGCTTTTATAGAACGGGTTCTTTTTCTTCACAACGTCGATTTATTCACATCGTCTGGACAAAACAAACCGGCAATCGCAGTAGGCAGCGTGTTCGTATAATATTCTCAGTAGCATAAACGGTAAAATATTAATCATAAATGCCAAAGTTTCTACTTTTTAAATCGTATTTACGACCTACCGAATGGAAACGCATCAAACGTCCTACACATTTTGGCTCTTCCTTTCATATCTCTGCATACATAACATTCGCAGTTAAGAATTTCGTTCAGTTGATCGAAATCAACCGTAATCAGCGGCGATACGTCATAAATAAACTGAGACATTTTATGACACAACCTTTTACACTGTCTGAGAGTATCGACTCGTGTTTATTGTGTAACATAATATCACACAGACTACGGATTCAGCCCGTCACTAATTTCGTTCAATTATATTATTTATTGACAAGTTTTAATGAAACATTGTCCTATACCTACATAACATATTTAATACCTACCGAATAATATACAATTTTGACGAAAGTACAGTTGGATCTGCAAAAAGAACTTCTTTTTGAAGAATATGCTTACCATCATACGGTTGCGGTAGGAAATGACAACACTAACGAGGTGTTACAAAAACATATATAACACATTTCTCAAACGACAAATATTAATAATAGTTTTTTTTTACTTTTTAATCTATACATTGAAGACGCGATCAACATCATTATTAAAGACAGTACAATTGTAGGGATTTGGTACTAAATATGAGA
>NW_020442401.1:536810-576477 GCF_000699045.2 Agrilus planipennis
TTAAAATTGCATTTATTTCAGACAATTATAAATATTATCATTATATTATCAAGTAAAAACGAGATTTTCAGCTAATTTTTCATTTTTTCCTCGATAACCATTTAGTGAATTTGAATAACCTTACGCTAAAGTGATTCTCCAGAGTTCAAGTCACTTATTATAAAAGTTTGAAATTTCTGGTAGCTTTTTTTCTGTTAATAAAAATAAATTTAATCTGTTCGGTTAATGAATCTCCATAAAATGACGTGTAAAATTACAATTTTTTAAAATTTCAATAACTTTTTAACGCTTTGGTGAATCGATTTGTTATTTTTACAGGAGTTTTAGAATTGAATGAGGAACGTTCTTCCAAATTTTTATTTGTCTCGTAGCATTTTGACATACCTCCCAAACATCCTTAATTTAGAAAGGTTGTTAAAAGTGTATGTTTGAAGTGCGGCGCTGTACGGGTCCGAAACAGAGTCGTCAGTCCTAAGACTGACTGGAAGAACATCCCACATTCTTAACTGTTTTAACTGTTTGTGAATAGTAATCTAATATAGGTCTACCCCCACTACTCTCAACTCCTGGTTCTACTTTTAATAGTCCTTCATACATGAGATGGTGTCCTACCAACCTATTTCGCCTATTTCTTATTGACTTCCATAGCGCCCTCTGTTCTCCTACTTTTTTTAACACCTCCTTATTTCTAACTTTCTATATCCACAGTATTTTCAACACTCGTCTGACTTGCTAGATACCAAAAAATCAACGAATTCTTCTAATTTTTCGTCTCTATTTCCTGCTACCTGCTTACCTTTAATTCCAATATTTTTGTTTATATCTTTCACCTGTATGCTTATTGCGTCTTCGATTTATTATCAATTATTAATGATATGGTAAAAAAACAAGTGATTCCTTATACGATAAAGATTGTTTACCAAGCATATACTTTTCATACGATTCACACTTGACGAGTTCTTTTGATATCAATTCCAGAACGCTCTGTATACAGTTATCTAAAATCTGAGTCCCAGTTTTCTTTATCTCTATTACAAATGGCTCCTGGCATTCGCCTTTCTTATAACAAAGTTGCAACGTTTTAATGCTGCGAGTTAATTAACGTCTAGGACATAAGAGGAGGAGGTTCACTGTCAAGATTGGATAGTTGAAGAGAATTTTAATGAAGCAAAAGGCTCTTTCTAATTCGTTTAATGATTTATGCGTTATGCGCCAGTGGTGCATCACGGTGCCCTGTATTTTACTTAAATAACTATTTTATTAGTCGACAGCAAACGTTTACTCCGTATGAACGAGCATGGCACATTAAAATTTACAGTTTCATGCTACAGCCACACATGGTGCACAGTAGTAAATATTAGCGAAATTACATCTAAGTGTTACTTATGTAAGCAAGTGTAATGTCGATGTAAATCTTAAAACTGATAAGTACGAGCATTAATATTGGAATTATGTGATTTACTAGAAACCAGGAAGTGAAAACACTTGAAATCACCATCAGCATCAATTAAAGTGAATATCCAATATAATTATTACAATTAGCATATTTAACGTCAAATAAATATCTACACGTATGGGCTTGGGAGAAAATACAAAAAGACTTACACAAGATCAATTTGAATAGGTGTGTATTAGGAATTATACTACCAATATTAGAGACATTATCATGAAAAGAAAGCATTAATATTTACTGATCAAGAACTTATCGTTCTTTATTAATCTGGTTCACAATAGCGGATGCGAAAGAGCGGACCTCGATAGAGAGAATTTAAAAGTAAACACTATGTCTGAATTGCCGCTTCGTAGAAAAGTGCATTCGTGCGTGTGTATATACGAGGTCTGTTCAAAAAGTATCGCAGATTTTGTGTTTTTCAAAAATTATTTATTTATTTATTAATATCTATTTTATCCTCTTCAACGTAATCCCAACCAGATATTATACACTCGTGCCAATGCTTTTTCCAATTCTCGAAGCACTTTAAAAAAATCATTTTTTGTGATCTTATTCAACTCCTCCTTACCATGGCTTCTTTATCTCCTCAATCGTGACGTAGCGTCGTTCTTTCAAGGGCCTTTTCAGTTTCGGGAACAAGAAAAAGTCACAGGGGGGGCCAGATCTGCGAAAGACGGTGGCTGCGGCCAAAAATTCGATGTGTGAGCAGGGGCGTTATCATGGTGCAAAAGCTAATTTTTGTTCTTCCACAAATCCGGGCGTTTCTGGCGGATTGTTTCGCGCAAATTGCGCATAACTTGCAGGCAATATTCCTTATTGACCGTTCTACCCTGTGGCAAGAACTTATCGAAGAAAACTGTAAACAAAAAATTCACACTCGACCTAACTTGACGCGCTTTCTTCGATCTTGGCTCCTGAGGCAGTTTCCATTGGGATGATTGAGCTTTGGTTTCCACGTTAAAACCATAAACCCATGATTCGTCACCAGTTATGACCCTCTGAAGTAAATTTAGGTCGTCGCGGGCGGAGTCCAACAGCTCCTTTGCAATATTAATGCGATGCTGTTTGTGGTCGAAATTGAGCAATTTTACTAGGAATTTGGCGGCGCGGCGGCCCGTCTTATGCCCAAATCATTGGTAAAAATCGAATGCCAGGAGCTAATCGATATATTTAGGTCCTCAGAAACTTTCCTAACATTGATTCGACAATTGGCCATTACCATTTTCTTCACTTCATCAATGTTTTCGTCTGTTGTTGACGTGCTCGGGCGTCCGGCACGCTCTTCGTCGCTCACATCTTCTCGGACCTCTGAGAACATTTTGTACCACCGATAAACGTTACTTCGGTCCAAGGTAGCTTCATCATATGTCACAGTCAACATTGGGAATTCGTTTGTGCACTTAATTTTGTTTTTCACACAAAATTTGATACAGATTCTTAGATCAATTTTTTGGAATAGGCAAAAATCGAAGACGAGCCAAAACACATGCAAGCAAAGCAGCTGTTAGAAATTAACTGAACATACAACATGGCCGAACTTGTCGGTGTAAGTGAGAGACACGAGTACCAACATAACTTTTTGAACAGACCTCCTATCTTTGCACAGCTTCCAACAGTCAATCCATGTGCGCACGACGTTCTTACTGTTATTCATGAGAGCGGTACATGATGTCTAACTCAATAACAAGATCCGCACTTTCGCATACGGTATAATAAACTATTTCCTGGTCGAATTGATTTTTGCAATCCGTTCAAAACCTCGAAACTTTTGCTCTATGCCAAATTAATCGATCGACTGAAAACTGGTGTTCTAGAAACTTTTATGACGGTTCATATAGAAGCTAAACCTAAAACCGAAATCAACTTCTTTCAATAGTATAACACGAAAAAGTCAAGACTAATATATACAAAAGATTCTTTATACCGAACAACGCCTTTTTGATCAATTCAATTCAATGTACACATATTATATTATTAACTTGTAGCATGTTATTCATCGAATATGTTTCAAAATTTTAATTACCTCCGGGTCGTCGTTATGGATTAAAGCGGAAAGTTAAGTCAAAAAGCCATTTTCTCCGCATACCTGCCGACAATTAACCATCATTTATACGCGTTCCATCGCTTCATCTCTGCATCACCGGCTGCTTTAAAAAATTATAAATTAACTACACAATTTGGACAGATTAAAGGACGATGAGAGTGCATTTTCTCTAGCTCACAAAAAATAACTCATATTGTTGGTAATGCTACGACCAAAACTCAAAAGAAATTAATCAACCTTCGGGACGAACCAAAACGACCAACAGCCTAGAGTAAGTGACCGGGTTGGTGATCAACTGCACATCAGTTTAATCTTCAACAAAACTTAAAAATTCATTAAAAAGTACGAAGGTTAGTTTAATCATAATAAAAAAAGTGTTAAAGTCTAATTAAAGTTCTTAATAAATGGTTCGTTACTAACAAGTGCCACCGGTAGGGTACTATACAGAGTGCTCAATAATCAACTTAACATTCTTAAAATTGTCGAGGTTGATATTAAATAAATGGCGTCCTCGATTGTTGTGTTAATAATTGAAATCGTAGACTCGCTTGGCACTTGGTGAAACATTTTTATAAAAGTAAAATAAAGTAATTAAAACACTTGGCAAGTTTCACAATGTTCATTTATTTCTCTGACGATCGTTTCGGTGTTTAAACCATTTTCAAAGAGTATGCAAAAGTGTACTAAATATTATAGTATAAATTTGTCCCTTGAATACTATTGTATCTTATCATTGTCTACATGAATGTTTACGTTTAATAAGGGTGATATATCGAAATTTAGATCGTCAGAGAAATAATTGAACAATGTGACACTTGCCAAGTGTTTTAATTCCTTTATTTTACTTTTATTGTGTTGATGTTAAGTTAAGTTAGTGTAAGTGTTAATGTTAAGGTATACTAAATAAAGTGCTCGATAATTTACTAAAAAGTGTAAGGATATTAAATAAAGTGCTCAATAATTTACCTAAATAAGCACAATGTCAAGTGAAGTTCTTTAAAATTAACTAATGAATGTTACAATAAATATAAAGTTTAGTAAGAAGCGTTATTAATGTTAGGCAACTCAGTAGAGTGCTCATGGATGTTAAAAATAGCATACTGCTAAGGGGAGTTCTCAATCATTTACTTATTAGTAAGAATCATTAATGTTCTCATTCTTTCACATATTGCTAAGAATTATTAATGTCTGGCTATTTAGTAGAGTGTTCACATGAATGTTAAAAATAGCACGCTGCTAAGTGGAGTTTTCAATCATTTACTTATTACTAAGAATTGTTAATGTCTGGTTACTCAGTAGAGTGCTCATGAATGTTAAAATTAGCGCGCTATTAAAAAGAGTTCTCGATCATTTAGTAACTAAGCAATTTACCAAATGAAAATGATGTGAAAATTGGCACGGTAATAAATAAATTTCTAATTACTGATTTAAGTAGTGACTTCGTTGATGTTACTAAATAGAGCACTCTTAAATCTACTAAAGAATTTCATTAACTATTGACCGAGTACTAAATGGTTGTGATTCTCTAGACTCTGGTGATTTCTATTACTAATTTTTGGGTAAGTTTTTACCCTCAGTTGTTAGGATTCCAACAATCTGTTTGACCACAAAATAAAATTATCGCCTTTTACTGAATGTACGCGTAACTGTTCTTTTATTATTCATTAAAATATGAACCATTAATAATATAAAAAATATGTTGAGTCTCCAATTTTGGAATTCCAATTACACACTTGAATTTTTTTTAGCTCTCACTTACTCACTGTTCTGAAAAAAATAAAATCGCAATTGTGCACTACTCATGAAGGCTAAATAATAAAAAAATATTGTGTAGTTGTTTCGTTCTCTTATTACTAGTTGCTAAGACTGTATAGCAACCGAAGAAGCCCATATAAAGTGCATTTTTGTTTCTCCCAACAACATCAGCCAGGACATTCAGACAATTGGATAAAGAGATACGAAGGAAGGCAAGATAGCCAACTAATGGAGTCGAGGAACAACACATTCGTCGTCCCAGAATCACTTTGAGGTATCTTATCTGGAGACTACTTCTGTTAGTTTGGCTTTATCAAGGTCTTGTTATGTAAATGTTGTCTGTCATAAAAATATTTCAGTGCACTTCTGGAAAACGAGGTAGAGACGCGTGCTGGTAAGCTGTTTGGACGTTCAAAATTGACGTAAACATAGAAAAGAGATGTCAGGTATCGGCTGAAGAGGATCCTGGTTGATCCTAGAACGGCCTGAGGTAGAGGGGTTTTAGTCGGTAGGTCCGAGGACTTCTTCCTCGGGAATCCGACACTACCCAGTTGTACGGACGGCTGGGTGTCTTTTGAAGATTTCCCCTCTTCCACGAAAACATAAAATGTCAGGCAGGAATTGCAGCGGACACATAAAGAAAAAAAAAATAACATTACACCAGTTGATGTGTAACAGAAAGAGATGCAGATAGCAGAATTTGAGCATGTTGCCTTCAAGAAAGTTCAACTTTCTCAAAAATTTAGGAAAGCAAGACGCTTGTTTAATGATATAATTCCAACCAGGCAGTTATAAAGCCGACCCTGACTTTTTGCGTACCTAAGCATCTTCTAACCGCTGCACTGCTTACAACAATTTGGTTATCTTTTTTGACTTTTCCTGTAACTACTCATGAACCATTTCCTAATTTAACAAGGGCATATTCAAATGACTACTTACAGCCATAAGAAATAAGATACGTCCATTCCAACAGATAATTTATTACAGACTTTGCCAATTGGGATCATCCCAACTATATATATTAAATTTCCTATTTATAAAAAGTCAGAAACTTCTTACTGTTAATTTGAATTTTTCAGAACTTTTGATGTAATTCCATGCTCATTCAATCTTCTCAGGGACGTAATTCATCCGCTTATTAATTACATGTATTGAATTCTGGTTTCATCTTCTACTCCAGTTGTGTTTTTTATCGTTATATTCCGCATGGTTTTTTTACTTACACATAGTACTTAGGTTACATATTACTTTTCACGTTTCTAACTATCGTTTCGCGTTTTCAAACCCGATATTCTAACGTTAAGTTTCCACAAACAACCGGTTAAAAAAGTCGAATACAGGTTCGCGTTATACAAATATATACAGATAAGTACGGATGGGTATAGCCCAGAGACAGGTACGAACAAACAAATCCATCCATAAAATGGATGAGAAGTGTGAAAAATTTAACAAGACCGATAATTTTTCTCAAAAACAACCAATTAAAGAGGATTAGCTCTAGTAAAGGTTTTCGCAATCAGTAGGTGAATTCATGCTCTTCTGATAGGGATCTAAAGGCGTCGTTGGTTGCAGATGCTTACTAACGTTTCGCTAGCACGAGTCCTTCCACCTCGCATGCTAGATGTGGACTGAAGAAGTTCCCCACTCGTGCTAGCGAAACGTTAGAAAGCAAATCCAACCTACGATAGCCTTTAGAACCGAAGCAGCAACATCAGTTCAGGATCAGCATTTTTCTGGTAATGTCCTTTATTGATCCAGGGACTAGGAAAAGTAAGAGCAAGTAAACTAGCATTCAAAATGGAACGATAGAGTTACAATTTGATGATATTTTTTACGACGTACTACAAATTTGAGCAAATTATTCGCGGAATCCTTTTGGGCATCTATTTCTTCCGATGAGAGAAGTGTTCTGCCTTGTTCATTCACTGCTGAGTCGTTTATCTTTTTTTTTACATCATCGAATAGAAACACTGGGTTGCGGTATCGTCGATCAGTGGACGATGTTCACTTTGCTTTGCTCTCAGCCTCTTCATGTGGTTAGCCTTGGATCGCACGGCCAAAGACCGGACCAGATAGAGGACAGAGAGAGAGATTCGAAGATCAATGAAACGGAACGGTGCAGGTTACTCGATTCGACAATCGACGGAGATGGATGAAGATCAAATGGCCGAACAAGAGCGAGAGCGAAGTATTACGACCAGGAAGGAAAGGAAAAAAGGAAGTAACAGTGGCGGATTCAGATTCAGAACCGAAAGACGACCACGTTACCAACTTGACCGCCAATTCATCACCATGGGTGGGATATTTTGGGTCATCCTGCCTTTTCGGATGTTACTTTTACCGATTATTGAGAAACCGTGCTACTGGAGATGACATCACAGCCCGCGGAAAAAAATGATACAGTTTGAATGTTTTCATCCGGTATTTAGGCCAAAACAAAACTTTGTATCTGCATTATCCGATTCCTTGTAAAATTATAAGATTTTGTCTGTTTTAAGAGTGACAGAAATCCTTGGAATTCTTCAGAGAATTAAATTTCTAAAAGACCAGCTTACTGTATAAATATTTAGCCAGCCAATGGGAAGAGGAGTAGGGGGTTACGAGATGGTAGCTAGAGAATTCCTTACTACAGGAAAAAAATATTTTTATGTTTCATTAACTACTTTCTTATTGTAGTCTTCCACGTTCTCAGTGGATTTTTCGAAGAACATTCATCATAGAGGCGATTCTCCGTCATGGTACTTCTGAGCCAGGTTTTTATACACATTCGTTTCGGACTGTTCCTCTCTTTTTGTTAAAAAAAGAATAAAAGTTTTAATCCGTCAAAAAATTCAAGCAACAAAATTCTGAGGATAGAAGCATCCAAAAAAAACAAGTGAGTGAGAAACCGGCAAAAATAAGATTTAATAATCCGAATTAATTGCCGCTTAACGATTGAAGTCGGTCTACACGGGGTCCCTCGAGCCTAATAAATTCGACGCTTACCGCATTAAACCTGTTTAAAATGTCATTTTAGTCTTCTTTAATCCATAATTTAATGCTCGTCATGAACGTTCTCCAGACCGAGATTTGATATTTACATATTAATTCGAACTTGAACGGACCCTGGTAGCCTCCGTATGGCAGTCTCTCCACTAATTTTTACGATCATTTTAAAATCTTGTGAAAGGTTACATGGCACAGCATGGACAGAATCAAAATTATTATTTACTCAATTTTTTCGGCCATAAAGTAAACGATGTGACGTTGACCCAAGCGAAAACCAAAATTAAGTAAACACTAACAGAGCTCCGAGCTCCAGGGGTACACAAGATATTTGCTTGTCTTTTGCAACTTTAATGTCAGAAATAGAGATGCACCCGGGAAAACCATTACGTTCTGGAAGTCCTTTTGGATTAAATGCTACCCTCACCAAAGTCCCAAACCACATTAAGTAAGAGTCGCTTAAACAATCGACCAATAAAATTTTAATTTTTGGTTAGCGGACTTTCAGGGAGAGTTGTAATCGTTGAAACGAACTTTTAATGTTTATAAACACTAGAAATCTGCAAGGTGACAAAATTATACTCATAAGTTATCGTTAAGCGACGGAAATTGTTAACAATTTCTCTATACTTATGTATTTATGTTCACGAAAGAATGTAAACAAAAACTATATCGAAATAACAAATAATTTAGCGTAGTAATCAATAAAAAATATAAATTTGGACAAACGACCTATCCCAATAAAATACCAATTTTCATTAGGCAATTGTTTTTTATTTATACTTATTCAGTTATCATTGTTATTGTTGGTTTCTTACCCGGTCGGATCCTAAAAAAATATCGGATCCACCGGGTACTAGATCCCATCTCTAATTAGGAACGTATTGTATTACAACTTGCACATTCGTATTTCGCTTTTCCTGCGATAAAAGTTAAAGCCTGTAATCATTCTAGTCCAAGACTGACTATGATCATTCTACACCACAGTATATTACTAATCAAAATCTTCTTACACGGTCTTTGCCGAAATTTTTTGTATGATAATCATGTTTAGACATGGCAGGTGATAAGAAGCATGATTTCTAAATTTTCCGCTATTATTTATGATACCTGAGGGTAAGGGCTTTGAATATCTAATGACTGCTAAGCTAAATCGTACGTATTTCGTTCAATAATAAAAACACCCCATTGTATGCAGTAGATCCAAATATAATTTTATCGAAGAGATGACGGAAAGGTTTCGACATACAAATAGATAGACAGACAGACAGGCAGGGAGTTACATATATGGAGGTATACAGTTGGTTTAAGGAAACTTCAAGGATTCGTATTTGGTTGAAGGGATTCCTGGTTGATTACAGGATACCAAAAGGGTTGTAGTTGATTCCGGAACTTTCAAAAGGTTGTAACAAAGGGACAGGCGGACACATGAATGGTCTTATAGGTAAATGTTCCGCGTTTAATCACTAGACGTAGGAATATAGGGATAGTGCACCATTATAGAGGTGGAGTGAAGCAAAGGGTACGTGGTGATGTGGTGTCTAATACTGTATGCAGTGGCCTAGCTGCTGGTAGTCAAAAAAAACTTTTGGGTGTTTCATTCCCACCAGCCAGTAATGCTGGTGGGCGGGCAGTCCCTCCCGACTACGCCGGAAGGTAGGTCGGAAGGCCCTCTTCAGCCTTCTTTCAGGAATCGTGGGAATGGGTGGGTGGTGGTTCGGGTGAGAAAGATGAGACGGACGAAATGAAGACAGAAGAGAATGAAAGATTATCTGTGGAATATTACTGCCTCAGTATTTGCCTAAGTGATCCAAGGAAACCACAGAAAAACTTGGACCAAGGCAGACGGACCCGGAATCGAACCGGCGTCCTCCCGAATGCTAAGCAATGGTCTAAACCTCTAGGTCATGCCGCTCGCTTGCTGGTAGTCACCAGGTCGCTGAATTATATCATGATTGACGTACCACGCGTGCGCAGTACTGGTAGCACATAGAATCTAGTCATCTGCTACCTTACGGCAATCGCCCTCGCCGTTAATTTATATTCCGTCCCTATACATATGTAATCCTACGTCTTTGGTTTTAACTCGTTCTCTTGTACCTACACAAACGTATGTAGTTTTTTGCTCATTAATTTCACACTTAAGATCGTTTTCTTTGCGCCAGGGGATTTCTGGTTTTTGCACAGCCGGAGTTTGTTTTTGCCGGGCAGAATAAGGGCGTCGTCGGTCATTATTTGGCTCGTAATAATTAGCCGTGAAGACTGTGGGAACATCTCATACGCGGCCGTCTGACCAAATTGATTTAATGATGATGAAATAACATCGCATTAAGGCAATAATAAACAAGAAATTGGTGTAGAATTAGTTCCGACCACGGGCTTATATTATAATTATGACGGCCGAGCGCGACGTCTAGTAAATTATGAAAAAAACGAAACACCGTAGGTACTACAAGACATAGGTACTTACACAGTTTTAGTGGACTGCAAAGGTGAATTATGTTCATGAGAAATCTGAATCTTACCTTTCAACCCCTTTTGGTAACTGTGGTCTGTGGCACTTCTGTATGTTTCTGGAATTAAATATGTATTGTTTAAAAATTAGGAAAATATGTGTTGATTGGTTGTAATCATATAGATAATATAATAGAGTAGATGGGCATCTCCCATATTGCCCCGTAAATGGTAGAGATGGGTGGAAAAAGAAAAAAACTAGTGATACTATGCCTGACATTGTTTATTTATTTCTAGTTTTTTATGTTATTCGTAAGTCGCAAACAGTTGGCAATTGTGACTACTGACATCTGTCAATAAAATCAAATATTTCAAATTTATATGACACTACAGTAACCAATTATAACGTTAAAATTCACCAAATTACCTACGTTTTAAGGTAAGGGAATTATTAAAATTAATTATTCTGTAGAGAAACTTGATTTTAAAAAACTCCGAATATTAAACAGATATTCTTTTTGTGGTCCGATCAGAACTTGGCATCGTTGGCAGTACTGTCTATTGACATTTGCCAACATTTGGCTACATAAAACCCTAGATAATATAACAAATTATTACCTATGGAAAAAATAATAATTGGGTATTTTTTTTAAACTTCCTTAAAGATAATGAATATTCTAAAATTCGTATCACTAGACTCTCTCCTTTTATATTAAAAATACTTTAATAAGAGTACTACACTGAAACATCTTTACTACATTACCGTTACCGTTCTTTTACTACCATTTCGTGACAATTATCTGTCCAAAAAAGAGATTTAAGTGCATGTAAGTTTAGTACCATGTGAAATTTTTTATGATGGGTTTTAAGTTCGTTAATATCGATTTCGGTTAATTGTTGCTTAAAAGTTGTACCTCGAAAATCGATTTTAAACTTAACCTTTCGATTCAACATTACTTTACGTGTCTGACATCCTTTGTGAACGATTCAGACCAGGTGGTCGGATCTACAATTAACGAGCACGAAGCTTATTTTCATGGCCGACTATTTAATTGACGATGGCACAGTGTATTGTTCCATTAAAGGTGAAAAAGAAGGTCTGATATCATTTAGTATTATTAGAAAAGACTACATGCTTATACATATGTCTTTGAAAGAGTCCAGCCATACGCATTATTAACTATACTTGACTTTTTTATAGTTTTAATAAGAACGTTAGCAATTAGATCCTTAAAGGGACGATGAATTGATCGTCCTGCTAAAAGTATTATGAAATTTTGATTTTTTGAATATTTGAAAATATTCTAGATACTATCAGAAAAAATAGAGATTGAGGAAGCTGAACGTCCTACAAATTCTTTTAGTGAAAGGTCAAATTTGATAACATTTTCAATTAAAAATTTCGCTCTATTAGAACCGTCATTTGCTTACAGTAAATAGTCTCTATACATCATCTGTACATTTAACTATAGTTACTATAGTCTGTCTATTTTAAAGTGGCGGTTTAGGCTATAAAACTGCCTCTTATGTAACTTCCCTTGTCTTGTGGCACCATTCAAATGAAGTACGTTTTACATTTCTGTTTATTCTGTACAAGTGTCAATAGCTTTTGGCTTATCGACTCGATATATCATTTGTACATTTAACTATAGTTATTATAGCCTATCTATTTTAATGTGGTGGTTTAGGCTAGAAAACTGCCTCTCAAGAAACTTCCTTGTCTACACCTATTATGGCACCATTCAAATGAAGTACGTTTTACATTTCTGTTTATTCTGTACAAGTATCACCTACTTTTGGTTTATGGGCTCGGTACACCATCTGTACCTTCAACTACAGTTACTATAGTCTGTCTATTATAAAGTGACGGTTCAGACTATAAAACTGCCAACAAGTGACAGCCCTTGTCTACGCCTATTGCATCATACAACAAAGCACGTTTACTATTTTGTTTAGTACTAATTTTAAAGTAGTTTCAATACTCCTACAGTAGTGTTTTGAATACTGAAAATACAGACACGATAAGAACCATTGTTCTTTAACATTGTCACCAAATAAGGTTTGAATCGTCTTCTCTGTATATGTCATCAAAGTTTTATTATTTCAGTTGTTACTTTGACATAGACAGATTTTAGTTTTAGTCGTTCAGAAGTAACAAGATCTGTTGAAATGAAGATAAAAAGAATGTTTTTTCCTTTTATTTATATTTGCGATGCTGCGACATATAAAAATTTACATTGATAATCCTTCACTTGCCAAAAAAAAAATAGCCTTAGTTTACGTCAGTAAATTTTGCACACACGCACTTTATAATTAATTTATTAATGTTCATATTCACGGACGTTTACGTTTAATTATGGTAAGATACAATTAAAACAATCTGGTTGTTAATATTTTTATTTGTTTATTTACTAACATTAACGGAAAATTTTTAATAAGCGGGAACCTAAAAGTTTTATTACAGTTTCGGAGATGCTGACTGTTTTATGTGAGATAAATCACATTTAGCTAGATAATTAATCGCTTTATTTTATCGGTTCGAGTGTATTAAAACATAAACTTTATATTTTTATACGTCGTCAATTTATGCAAAAATTAATTAGGAACTACAAAAATAACTACTTACGTACAATTTAATCCAATTAAATTTGTTTGAAAATTAACATCTTTAATAATTTTAGATACTTCTTCGAATTATTTATTAGAGTGATGAAGAAAAAATTGTTATTGTATAATGTTAGGTGGTAATAAAATTTAATTGTTAATTAATTCTAGCGCGATAATAGTTATAATACAAGTATACGGGGTGTAACAGAAATAGGCGTCCAGCTTTGGAGGATGTAAAACTAGATACAATAAATAATCACACGGTGGTTAAGGGTAGAACAAATTAAAAAAATTACAATAATTCATAATCCGAAGCCGGTCCTGTATGTAACTAACATGGGTGTCTACCGAATAGCGTAGTGCGATAGACGCTGTTGCTACATGGATGGAGAATGTAGGTTACGTAAACATTAGTTGTTAATTGAGCATCATCTGTATAAATTGTAATTATATTAAGGCAAATTTCCACACCACCTTTGAGGTGTTGCCAAGGCGTGCTACCTTTTTGCGGGTGATTGTAAGTAAACTTACTAAAATAAAATAAAAGAATTCGCAACACACATTTACCGAAAGCAGTTCTTGAAATATGACATGTGAATTTGTATCACCAATTGTGATTATTGTGAAAATTCAAAATTCCGAGCCACATGGTACAAATTTGTCTATAAAGATCATCTTATGGACTATGAAGCTCTTTTCATTCGAAATCACCGACAGAAATCCATCATGACTAAAAATCAGCTTCAATCAATGCTTGCACTCGCTGCAAATGAATACGATGCAGCAACTGTTCTTTTAAAATTTGCCGCAGTGTCACATGAAAGGAGTCCCTATGACGACGATATGGTTGAAACTCGTAAATAAGTATCATATCGTATTATTGTAACAGCAACTGTTCTACAGTGACATAGATACTGACCTATACTAATGACTAATGTTCTATTGGTGAATTAGTGTATTGAACTGCTTATCGATTGCCTCATATAAAGTTTAAAAGTTAAAAGAATAAACGGCTACTACAGGAATTACCTATGTATATTTATGCTTTGTTTGCTAAATAGTTTATTATAACGATACCCCACAAGCATAAGAAGAATTACAATATTTTTTTGCTTCAAAATACTTAAAATACGGTTTTCGTCTTTCAGTCAAGGATTTGTATACATGCGCTATGATTTTCATTTCGATTAGAGTTATGGTGTTAGCACAATGTCCTCTTCGGATATGGAACCCCAAAAACTTTAATTTGTTTGTAAATAGTGGAATTTTTACTAAGACAAGGACTTAGTAACTATCTAGACTCTAGACAAATTCACTTTCAAGTGCTTTTTATACACTCTGTATAAACTGGATGGTTTCTGGAACCGTTTCGTACAAAACCTGATGACCTCAACTAATATTGGACAAGATGTCAACAGTCATTTTCATTTCCACCACAAAAAGATAAATTATCCTATTTCCTTTATCCTTTTCAAAGGTTCTCGTCTCGTTACTTACAATTAGTATTAATGTAAGTAAATGATACAGAAGAAAACAATTAAAGCGATAATTACTACGGTCTAATGGGCATAAAATGTAAACGCATTCGCTTCAACGTCTCCATAATTACGTAGTATATCTGGTGGCTACATGCAGGAAAATTAGGGAGTTGTGCAGTAGCAGGAAACAGCTAACCGGAAGTCGTTGATGCCTGATAGGTCACAGTCCGCCTGCCTCTGTTTCAAAAAACATGAGACAATTAAACGGAACGTGTATGACAGTAGTTTTGTTGATCCTTGTTAATTAACTCACTGTTAACACCTGCACACCAATTATTACTGTACTAACGAATTCATGCGAATTTCTATTGGACATGGCTGGGTTGGTATCGGTATCATATCACACTATAAGGTAACCTCGTTAATTTGGAGCAGTTAAAAGGTGGAAGACATTTAAAAGTAGGTATTCGTTTCATGCTTCAGTGAGAACGTTCGAAATAATTCAGAATTCGACGATGCAGAAAACAGAAAAGAACATTCAACCCTCACCATTATTTGCTCATATAAAAAAATGCTGTTTTGATTTAATATATGAACTAAGAACACTCATCTTTGAGAATATTTGTTCAATATTTCAGGCACTCATCGATTTAAACTGGGATTCTTTTTCCGCCAATTAAGTTTTCGTATGTGACACACGATCTTGAGCAAAGCGGAGTGTTAGTCTTGCATTTTACTCATTTAATCTGATACGTTTTTCGTTAATGACTTTTCTAAGCATAAATCTTCTTATTTCATCATCATAAGGTCGCCTGTCCTAAGACTGGTTGGACACGCACCTCCACTCTTTCCTATCTAGAACATCCACATCCTTAATTTTTTGCTAACAGTAGGGGAGACCGGGGATGGTTGACTAGTTTTTTACTGAATAGTTCATATTTTTTGTGTTTTAATGAATATAGACAAGAAAAGCATGTTAATTGATAGAAAATCTATTAACCTAACAAAAATATGTAATATTTAGTTCTTAGTTTAGTATAATAGTGATGATTTAATGCATTTTACAAAATATTAAATCTTAGTCAATCTACCCCTGGCCCGAGGTAGGTAGACCATATGCCCGGGGTAAGTTGACTCATGTACCAGTAAGAGTCAAATCATGAGAAGGAGCAAATAATTAAACATTTTTTTAATATAATTGAACCTTTTGTTAAAAAATAAACTGGCTAAAGTTTCCTCTTCTAGATTAGTAAAAATTTGTCAATTTTTTATATATTCCACTGTGTCCAGGGTTAATTCTGCTCTCGTCAATTTCGGATTCTGTTCTAATTTTTCTTTTAATTTGGCCACGTAACGATTTAAAAGTCCAATAAAAAGTTAATTTATGTGTTGTTTTCAACTACATATTTCATTGGGGTTGGTTGAATAATTATTCAACCAGCCCCGAAAAAAATTGGTCTACCAACCCCAGACGCCATTTTTAATTTTGATCGCATGGCTATCCTAAACACTGCCGTTGACTTGAAAAATAAGATATGAAATATGATAAATGTGCCCTCATTAAATGCTAGGACTAATAGAAAAATGATTTACATAAAACGAGTAGGCATCAGATCAAAAAATACAATGTATCAAAATATTACTTATGTAATTGAAATATGAAAAACATGTCAGTTTTCGAAAACAACGCAAGGCCGCGATGTGACGCTTCAGACAACTGAGCGGGACGCGAAATGTAATGCTCGGTTATGATAAAATGACATTGTTCATACACCTTCGATGAGTTTTCGGTAGTTAGTCTACCTACCCCTATAGTCAACTATCCCCGGTCTCCCCTAATCTGCTTCTACCATACCTCTGACTAGACCTTCACGCCTCAGAAGGTGTCCTACCAACCTATCTCGCCTATTTTTTATTGATTTCCATAGAATCCTCTGTTCTCCTATTCTTTCTAATAATTCTTCATTTCTAACCTTCTCTATCCACGGTATCCTCATCTTTCACCTATAACACCACATTTCGAACGCTTCTAAGATTTTCTTTTCAATTGCGCTCACCATTCATGTTTCGCACCCATACAGCGCCCCGCTCCAAACATACACCTTTCACAATCTTTTTTCTTCTCCTTCCTTCCTGACTTTTGTCACTTCCTAGATACCTATAATAGCTACTTCTTCTAATCTTTCGTCCCCTATCTTTACATTCGCTCTTTCCCTATACCATGCCAGTATTTATAAAGATAGACTTGGTATTGGTCTTGCGTTTTCGGTCGACGTCAATTGAGAAATCATTTTTATGGGGGAAATATTTTTATGACTTTTTTTGATACTCAAAGTAATGGTAAAGCTCCCCCATTTTTCATAGTACTGAAGTATGCAGTCCGTAAGTTTAGTGCATATTGGAAGTCGCCAATTAAAATAGGTAAAATATCTTTCCTTCCTTATTCTAAATATGTCCTGGCGGAATGTTATAAAGAGCACAGTTAATAATGCACTTTCATTTTTCCAGCAAAATAAACAGCCTCCTACGTTAAGCACGCAACGTAATTATACCCCTTGCGATTAGTGGACTGCGATTTCTTAAGGCATCGAGAACGTAATGTAAACGATTGGTCCGTTAGATGAACAGTTACCATTCATCAATTGAAAAAATCCTCTAACTGCTCATTACCACAATTGCTTGCAAATACATAGAGCCTTACGCACTGTGTTTACATAGTTTATTATTATATAATAATGCAACTAAATTGAAATTATTCAAATATGAACATAGTATAAACACCCGTTCCCATATTTTCTTTTAGAAAATTAAATCACAAAAAATTATTAATGTGCACACTGTACACACCATTTGTTTTTCTTTTTTTTTATAATCACTAAATAGTATAAAACAAAGTCGCTTTCCCGCTATCTGTCCTTATGTATGCTTAAATCTTTAAAACTAGGCAACGGACTCTGATGCGGTTTTTTTTAAAGATAGAGTGATTCAAGAGGAAGGTTTATATGTATAATACATGCATAATATAGAAAGGAAACACTGATAATTTTAGAGGTTTCTAATGTGATGTAAATAAACACATTTTTTGCGCTTACATTGCAAACGCTGGCTGAACCCTATGAGATAGATCAAAATAATATACTACAATATTGTACATCTTAAAAGGGTGTACAAAAAAGTCTGCGATGGTACATGTCTATCTCTGAGGGATAACCCACAATAACCATTTTTATCCTTTACTTTTTATGAGAAATAATGACTTATTTACAAAGCGATTGTAGGCAATACAGCATTAATTCTTATCCACTTAAGTACCTTAAATACATTGTGCATTTAATATAGATCAATATGGCCCTTTGCAACATGTAATTTAAATGAATATTTTCGAAGATATTACAGATTTAAAATGCAGGGACATAGCGGTTGCGGCGGTACCGGCTGGGAGGCCGGTTTGTATTGTCTAATGACAAGAAAACTGTGAATGTTGTATATAAAGACATTCTGTAGTATATTTAGTATGTTCAGGGGGTATCTTTTGAAGATTTCCCTTTTTCTATAATAATCTAAATGAGACAAAAATATATTTAGTATGAGCGTTGCACCCGTGCGAAGCTAGGGCGGGTCGCTAGTTAGTTAATAAAATATCTCAGAACGAGGTATACGTGTGAGATTTTGTCTCTAAAAATCAAGATGCCGCAAAAATACGAATCTAAATTTACCTTTAGATTATGTCCTTCCAGGTAATTTTATATAGCTACATACGGTGTTTTCGTTGTTATGATAACATATCTCAGATAAAAAACAATTATTAAAAGATATTCTTATCACACCAAAACAACCGAATAAAAACAAGTAATAAAAATTACGCTATTTTTGTCTACTGCTCAAAAAACTTAACAGTTTAGAATGACACGGACTTAGTTATTTTTCAAATGATTTAACCACGTGTCTAGCCGTACAATTACGACTGGAGCTCTACACAGATTGCAAAAAGTGACGGTTCGACTTTTTAAGATGTAGAAATGTAGAAATCAACTAATAGGCGGAGTTGTGTTATTATTCTAAATTACGTCTAACATATTTTCCTTAGTTCTTTGATTGTATCAAGTATATAACGTAAGCATTTTTGTAGGTAATAGAAATATCCTTATTCTATAAAACATGCATGGTAATTACAAAAAAGTAAAAACTTATTTGATCGGCATCATACCATTTCCATACTCGAATTACTATATAATATGATAAATAGGTAAGCAGATAATAACAGCAAATTATGAAAGCAAAATTTACATAATAAGGGCTTAACAATAAAATGAAACCGTAGAAATGTCCTTGATAGAGGAATATAATTTGCCATAATTCATAATAATTATGAGTTTGATTTTGATAAAGTGTTATAACAAAGAAATTAAAAACTAAAATGTCATACAAATACAGGGTGGCCCAAAAAGTACGCAAAATGCTCACTGCAGTTGAACTGTAAGTTTAATCGGAAAATTTTCTAAGCGAAATTGCTCTCTATTTGAATACAAAATTGTGTCTAAATTTTATCTTTTTTGGTTTCTGTTGAAGTGATTCAGAAGGTATCTCTAACTCTTCTTTGCTAGATGCTAATACTGCTATATCATCTGCAAAATTAAGCATACTAATCTTTTGCCCCTGTATATCTATCCCTACAGTTGTACTGCCTCTACTGATGTTGATCGCGTCTTCGATGTATAGATTAAAAAGTATCGGTGACAGTGTGCATCCCTGTCTGACTCTCTTCTTAATTTTTACTTCTCTACGTTGCAGCTCCAGCTCTGAAACTTCCTGTTGCTCTTTAAACAAACTATATATCACTCTTAGAAAAAAATACTGTTCCCGAGGCATAGGAAAAGTTGGTTTTATGTGGTCGACAGTTGATCTTTGAGACAGCAACGCGAGTGAAGCCGCGGATAAAAGCTGGAAATGTATAAACGCCTATAGAAGACATTCCCTTTCGTGTCTCTGGTTCTTTTTAAATTATTGTATCCAACATTAAATTGTTGTACTATGTACTGTGTAGCATATCCAAGTAAGCTTTAAGATTGTTAACAAAGAAGTAAAGGATTCCGTGTCGGTGATTTCGTCGAGTCAGGTTTTGCATTATAATTAGGCCGAAGTGGTTCGTTCGACTTCTTGGAACGCATTGTTAAAACAGGATTCCATCTGCAATACGCACACGGCATGCCGTATACGAAAAGGGCTCGAAACGTGGTTCAGGATAATTTACGTTTCCAGCGCAAATGGAATTAGTACATTGAGCATACCAATTTTGAACAACTGTGGGAAAAATCCCAAGTATTCCAGGAAGCAGTGCAATTATTTAACGATAATCTGTTCGTTCGTCATTTCTGATGCAAATGACTATATAGTAAATCAACATGTATGATTCTCACATACATTTACTATTTTTGTTAAATTGTCAGAAGCTACACATTACGATCATGTTGCAAATCAGGAACCTTTTCGTCCATACGATGCCATACCACCCTTTGGAAACATATATCTTTATGGTTTTGTAATCGACTTCATTTTATAATCAACAATAGAGCCCGTAGAGTCTGAACCATGAGATGTTTTCTTCTCGTCTAAAGTCCAAAATGCCCATTGAGAAATAATATGTTTCAAAATGATTTAGGAATATTTATATTTAGTCCGGCTTTAATCAAAATCACTAAATTTTATTTTCTTCCTTTCAGATACATCCACAGTAAAGAGAAACCATTCAAATGCGGAGAGTGTGGCAAAGGTTTCTGTCAGTCTCGTACTTTGGCTGTCCACAAGATTCTCCATATGGAAGAATCACCTCACAAGTGTCCAGTTTGCAGCAGATCGTTTAACCAGCGATCGAATCTCAAGACTCATCTGCTCACGCACACCGATCACAAACCTTACGAATGCAATTCATGCGGAAAAGTATTCCGAAGGAATTGCGATTTGCGTCGCCACGCCCTTACTCATGCCGTTGGGGATGTGCCGTCCGACGGTTTAGGGGACGGTTACGTCCCGGTCGGGAGCGAGTCGGACAGGATGTCACCAAGACCACGCAGTCTATCATTAGAAAGTAGGGATGAAATAAGGGTCAGTTCGCCAGTTCCAGAACGTACCCAATGTCACGAACCTTGTAGTTCTAACAATCCGTATACTATGAGACCTAACCCAGAGAATGGCAGAGATCGCTCCGATAATCCAGACTATTCTCATGATGATCCCGAGTCGGACGACAACGATCCCGAAATTGATCCAGGGCAAGAAGAAAATCCTGACATCAGTCACGACGAAGAATTAGAAGTAGAGATACAAGAACCCAAGCAGCACATCGAAGTTCATCATCCCCAACTCCAAATCAGGAGGGACCTTCATCCTCCTCAAATAAAACCATCAACAATAACAAGTGGTTCCTTGGAACCCTACTACCTCGGCCCTTACAGGAAACGAACCCTTGATTCTGACAGGCCGGACAGGCCATCGACATCAACCTTCTCAAGCGGTCGTCATTCTCCGTCTCTTGGTCTGAGAATGCCACAAATTCATTTGCAACCGCCTGGACATCTCCATCCTTCTCATAGTATGGGTTTGATGCCCCAAAACGTTCCTATCCCTGCTTCTCATAATATACTCAAACCGCCGGACGTGCAGAGCGGTAACAGTTTAGGGAATTCGAGTCAGATGACATTTATACCTAATGCACATATGGCTAGTACTCATATTAGTGTCGGACCCGAGTGTTCTAAACAATTTCTGAGTTCGTCAGGATTTTTAAGTGCTAATCCGGGAGTTTCAAAGATGAGTGCTGTAGTTCCTAGTGGAAGTAGTTGTAATACTGGCAATAACATGCCCAGCGATCTATCAATGAAGAAAGACGATCTACCACTACCAAGACCTCCGCAAAATCCTCCAACAAAGAAGACTGGATTCACCATTGAAGACATCATGAGGAGGTAGTGTTTCGAATAAATATGACAATATACACAATCGTTTCGTCTGTTAGACAAATGTTCGTTATGTAAATTTTTGGAAGAATTGCAACTGAACATAGCATGTAAATATGTAATATGAATAATAATTCAGCTCATCGATTATTTCGTAACTTTTACCTTAAAGCAATAGCCTACAGTCAGCTACAAAAAAATAAATCATTTCACTTTCTAATTGTAAAAGTTAAGTAGCCAGTAAATTTTGTATCATTGTATATTATAGTCGTCTTAAGACAGCATGCTTTTTAAATTTGTAATTTATTTCTAAGTTGTACATTGACTTCAATATATGAAATGGGACAAATTCTCGCAAATATTTTTTGATATGTATAGGAATACAAAATGAATGTACAAAACTAGATTATATTTTTGTAACATCATAAATTTTGTATGCTTTACCTGTAAGTATTAGTGTTTTTTGTTCAATTTGCAATTTGTTTTAAATTATTATTTATAATACACATAATGCTCGATCTCATTGAGATGTTAATGGTGTGAATGCAGATGGCATTATCTTTTATTATTGTTTAGTTTTAGGTTGCATAAAAGTGAATGTGTCTCGGTATACCTATGTTACTTTAAGTTTTATGTTTCTATTGTAAATTTCTAAAATTGTGATGTAAATTTCTTTGGAAAATAAAGTAATAAATGATAAACAAATAACAGTGGCGTGTTCTGTCTGTGAGTCTTCATTTTCAAACAGTAGGAGCGTACAAAATTGATATTGATATGTTAGGACATAAAATACATAGTAAACGAGCTCACTCTCTATAAGAAAAGTATATCTTAATAAGCTCGCTATAACGTTAGTATTAGTAAACCCTCTATAACGAAGACCTTTATTTATTACTTAAGCTTAAAAGCTTCTTTGGCTTATGACCAATGGCGAATTTTCCTTGTGGTCATTTGACCGATGACCAATCATCCAGTTTTAATGAAACTGAATATACAAATGAATTTCTTCAATTTCACCAACAAAAGACATACAATTTTTTACTAATCTTCAGCACCCCGGGGCCTTCTTATGACATTGACCGTTAGAAATTAAGAAAAGAAAGAAATATACTGTCCCTGCAGAGTAATTGCGAGCTACCATATCTGCCAAAGCTTCGATGATATCGATAGCCCGATCCGAAACTGAATCGACTTCAATTGGAAATTATCGATCGAGAGAGTTTAACATTTCCTTCAGCGACATCACGTATACACACACAAACGCTCCAAAATCTTTACTTTACTACTTTAAAGACTTGAAATGATGTCTAAACTAATGTTAAATTTAACGCAAATAACAAAAAAAAAACAAGGACAAAGCTATCAGTCGGTACTTTTTTGAAATTGCTACGTAAAAAATGCGTTATTCGTTACCCCTTATGTTATTTTTTTAAGGCTAGAAATTGTGTTGTAACACTCAAAAGAAAAGGTGAAAATTCTTCTGTTCTGAACATAAACAGTTTCAACCAATCAGGCTAAAGCCTAAGTTAAGAGTTAACGACAAGGTAATTGATCATTTCGTGGCACCCGCCACATATTGAAAGACGAATCGATCTATAGTTATTATCAATAGAATCAATAAATAAGATGGAACATTGATCTTGAAATCACGAGTTTTTTTTTTAATTTCACCACACATGCGTATGACTCATCATGAGTCGTCATTGCTTATAATCCCAGTGGCAGATTATGCGTAAAGCACATGCTTAGGGCGCAAGGTTAGAAAGGGGTGCGCGAAAAATATTTCGCAACCGTACAGCGCCGCGCTCAAAAAAAATTTTATATATAAAATATATGACCGCCAGAGGGGCGTCTACGGGGTGCTAGCCGTCTCGATATTTAATCCGTCTCTATATAATCCGTATAATGTCTAAAACAGTTGTTAATAATATCAAATAAAACTCTCTGTAACGAAAGAGAATACTGAATACAACGAGTTAACAATGTAATAAGAAGTAGTTAAAAAAATCGTTAATTTATTTGGATATCTATTGAATTAGTAATGGATTCAACATTTTTAACTTTTTAATCGCTAAATGGCTAATTTATATTAAACAGAAAACGTGCTTCAGAATTTTCAAGACGTCTTGTATTTATATCTAGGCCTTTAATCAATAATAATTTTAATAGCGAAACCCGTATGTTATTCTAATTGGTTAAATAGTTATTATGTACGTTTTTAGAAAGGTAGCCGACTAGAATGTCAATTAAGTAATTAAATTATGATTTAAAAAGAACATTAATTATTCTTTTACGCCTTTTTGTCGCAATTAATGAATTAATTAATAGTTTTGTGGTCATCGAAACAACATCTGGTTTAGCTAAATGCTAAATTCACGAAGACTCGAACAGAAAAGGCAAGTTTTTGTGTGACTCCCCAGGCATCGATGTTCTTTCAGGTAATGCGTTGCTGTTTATTGGAAGAATTTTAGTAAATTTATGCGACATCCAAAGCCCATTCGCGCAGAATGGTAGAACAAAAGATTGTTTGTTCAGGACAAAAAAAAACAGGAACTCTTCCTGTGTTGCTGTTTATATGTATACATATAACATAAACTCAAAATAAAGGAAGGCCACCAAGGTCTTTAGACTTTTAGAATATACAAAAAAAATTCATCCAAGGGCCTAATTGCGAATCCGGTTCATGGGTTTGATTTTATGGCGGTGGATACAGAATCGTTATAATAACATAATAATCATAATATAATAAGAAAGATAGAAAAACACACGTAGAAAATGGAAAAGGAAATTTTACATAAATAATAAAGCGATATTTACAATTTATCCCACTATCCCATTGCTTCGTAAGCAATAATAATAAAAATTACAATTTGGACCCCAATTTGTAAAAATAAAATCCCAGTTGAAATATATTTACTAGGTATTTCAGTTGATATTACAAATTTAATCGTAATAATTAAGAAACTTGAAATAATTTTTAAAGAAACATGTCAAAATTGAGATTATTACAAATTACATAATAAATTCTACTATTTCTACGGCAAATTCAGTCATTTAAAATCAAAAATTGTAATTTTTGCGTTGTCATAAAAATTTAGTTTTCTCCATGCAGGTTAGAAACTCACTTCTACTCCCTATACTGAGTTCCCCGACTAGAATTTATAGAGTTTATAGGAGGCACGCCTAAAGTGACCGTATTTTTTTCTTGTCAAAGCGGGACGTCCGTTGTAGAATTATGTAAAAACAAAGTGTTTTTTTTTTATTAAAAATGGGTGAAGTACGTTACATTACTTCTAGTTATGCTGTATTTTATTTTGTTTTTTGTTATTTGTTGGCTGAACAAATCTTTTTTAAAGCTTCTGGTTTCGATTTTTAGGTACGAATAGACCTCAGTACACGATTTATTTATGTTAATCTTTGTAATCAAAATGGTTTTCAATACTGAAACGCTCAACTGTCCTTTTTTACTCGTCCGTATTTGGTCATTTGAGAAAAGAGTCTTTCGATAGGTGCGTTACTTCCAGACAGACACAAGACGTACTCAATAGTTATATAAAAGTTGGTTAAGTGTATATTGTTTGCAAGGAAGTACTGGAATAATTCCACCCTACGGTTTTCAGCAATCAAATTCTCAGCATTCCAGGTAGTGATTTTTTGGTCTGTCGTAAAGCTGGAAAACTCGTCGAAAATTTTGGTGTCCTGATTCTTACAAATAAATTCTTGCGCTTGGCGTAAATGTAAATTAAATTATCATTTGGTCTGTTTGCGAAAACGGGACTTTTATGCCATCGCTGCCCCATGCCCCATCTCATGTGCAGGCTTCATGTCGTTAATAAGAGCCATGCCGATATAGGGATTTCCCCGCAGATTCCTCATGAAAATCCCATCAAAAGAATTGGTGATACTAAAATAAGGATAACCTTATGGGTTTTTCATATGGGTAGCAGTATTTTTTCCTGCGGGGGGTATATGGGGCATTCCTGATGATGCGCAAATGCGGGAAGACGTTCTATGCCCCTTCCTTGCATCAGGAGGCAACCTCATGGGGCTCACAAGAGGTAGTGTGGCTACCCACTTAGGTACCGTACCTACACCCTCCTGAAAATTCTATTCGGGTCGCATTTCTCGAAAACAAGAACTATTTACGAACAGTAATAATCTAATCTAAGTCTTCCCTGTCTCTCTCTCATATATCCTACCATCCTGTCTCCCTATTTCCTCATTGACTTCCATACTCCCCCCGTTTATCAAGTTTTTCCAGTAAGTATTCTCTCATTTTTTATTTTTTTTGTTCATATTTTCATCATCTACCCTCAACACCATACCTCAAACGACTTATTCTTTTTCGCATACATACCTACATTTTAAACCGTTAGAGAACATAGATGTGATTGTTTTTAATAAATACAAAAAAAAAACAGTAAAGGTATTGGAAACAGTAAGAGAGCATCAGAGGGCGAAATGGAAGACATTAAGAAATAGACGAGATAGTTTAATATGAAGAGTAGTAAGTGACATATTAGAAGCAGAAACAGGAGTTAAGAGGAGTTGTAGTACGACTAGATTAGATTACTGTTCCGAAATAGTTAAGGATGGTGGATGTTCTACTTTTAGCTCAGGATAGGAAGTAGTGGAGGTGTGTGTCCAACCAGTCTTAGGACTGACGATTCTATGATAATTGTTCCTACTTGTTTTAGTAATGGATACAAAACCTACTTACTACAGAAGTTTTAACGTTAGACTAAACCATAACGGTGATATTATACAACCCTGATTATAAAAAATATTTTTGCTTTGACTCATCGTAAGTGTTAAAGTTGTCGTTTCCATTATTAATGCTAGAAATACACTATTATAGAAGCACAGATTGTAATATCATACATAATTCTTGAACTAATGGATAGTCCTTGACTAGTACAAAAACATTTATACAAACCCTTTTTCGCTATTAACCTTACTTTTCAAAATATTTCAAATAATAGTTGGAGACTTCAATGCTGGATCAAGCGACAAACCTCACAACAGAAACCACATTTTCACTATAGTAAAATGCGGTAAACCATAAATCAAATATTTGAGTAATTCTCATGGAAGTCAATGGATGTCTGGGCTCAAATCACGTTATTATTACACATATATTAATACCTTTTAGTCGGTATTTTTTTTACTGAACTTATTCCATTAAAATATTTCGACCTGTATATGTCTTATTTTTTTCGTATTTTGTGTAGTTTAAAAATTCATTTGTAAAGAAAAATTGTACCACCTTGACACTACTAATTAAGAGGTTAAAAATGAGAGAAGCAGGTGCGTAAGTTCATGACTAATCGCCTTGTGCTAAGAATGGTCTTAAATTCAACGAACCGCCCACGTGCCTTATAATAATTAAGACCTCACCTGCAAAACAAAAAAAAACTGTGGTAAATTATACAAACTTTTTTGTGCTCTTGCTTTATTTCCTAAACAGGAAATAAAGTTATATGTATTGAGTTAAAGCAGAGCTAGTTTATGCTTTGCAAGTCACAATCACATAAGTAGTGTTCTTCCAGAATCATATTAAAATACCTTTAAAAAAAATGAGTAAACATTAAAAAAAGGCTTCAAACTTTTGTTAAACCATTCCACTTCGTCATCATCATAAGGTCGTTAGTCCTAAGACTGATTGGACACGCAACTCCACTCTTTCCAGTCCTGAGCTAATCTTTCCTAAAACTAGAACATCCCACATCCTTAACTATTTGTGAACAGTAATCTAATCTAGATCATTGTACGTTCCACTCTACAATATAGAACGAAAGACGACACAAATCAATAATGTTTACAGTTTGATTGGACACTTATATTAGACTGTTTAATAAAGTATATATGCAGATTTAAGTGAAACAATAAGTACTTATGAATAAAGAATTTATCTGCAATAGGTAATCGCATGAATCAGAAATCTAACAACAGCAATACAGTTGTTGCAAAGGGGGATCCTAGGAAGAAGAAAGTGTAGCGTCAACAAACCACTTTTTTATTTTCTTAATAAAAAACATAGACATTATATAAATTCTTGTTTTAGGTTTATTAAATGTTCCTAATCCTGCAAACAATCATTTCAACTAGCAATATTAGGTTGAGAGAGTTAAAAAAAAAATATTTATTTTCGCTTCGTGTTTGTGTCATCGTCATCATAGGATCGTCAATCCATGACTCGTTAGACACGCATCTCTATCCTAATCTTCGTATTTTCCTAAGACTGGAACATCTCACATTCTTAACTATATGTGAACAGTTGTCTAATCGAGATCTATCTTTACTCTTTACAATAACTCCTAGTCCCGCTTCTAATATGTCTCTCACTAGCCCTTCATGCCTGGTGTCCTACCAATCTATCTTGTTAATTCCTTATTGACTTCCATTGAGTCCTCTATTCTCCTGTTGTTTCTAATATGCATCCTCATCATTCGCCTGTAACACCACATTTCAAACGCTTTTAACCTTTTCTTTTTCGCCTATCGACCGTCCACTTTTTGCACTCGCACAGAGCCATGATCTAGAACAGCGGTTCCCAAATGGTGTTTCGTGGAACCCTAGTTTTCCATGGAAGGATCAAAGGGTTTCCGCGAGATATAACGGTTCTTTTCCTGGTAAGAATAACCGTAACAACGGCATTTTTTTCACAACAGAACAGTAATGAAAAATCGAACTCCACGGATTTGCTATTTTTGTAAAAGAAAGATACCTAGACACCAGATGAGAGAACATTAGGTCTTACTTTAAGCCACAATAAATTGGATATTTGTTAATTGATTTATTCCTGTTTGCTGGGTTATTTTGTTTGTTTATTTATTATCATTTTTATATGCTTATAGACTCTGTCTAATCACACAAAGCAGTCTCGTAAAAAATCAAATGATGCCCCTAGTTTCCTTTAGTGGTGAATTAATAAAATCTTGTATTTTGATTATAAAATATGTTTTCTTTTTATATAAAAATTTAAGATAGTTATTTGTAAAGACAGGAAAACGTAAATAAAAATGAATTGTATTTTTCTTTCGTTATTTCTAAATGTATAAATATGCGCCTGCAGCAAGTCAGCGAGATTAAATATATATTAATTATTGATAANCTTGGACCTAAGATCACTTATTAGGCAATTTCTGCACTAATAATAATATTCCACAGATATTTCTCTTCAGTTTGTCTTCATTTCGGCTGTCTCATCTTTCTAACTGAAATCCCACGAATCCTCGAAGGAGGCTGAAGTGGGTTTTCCGCCCTAGTCTCTTGCCTACCTAAATTTCAATCGAACACCTTGCAGTAGACTAATAATAAGGTAACAGGTCTGTTATTTCTGTTACCCTTTACCCTTCAATAGATTCAGATAATTATATAAATGATATTTTCTTTTTTAAATCTTACATTCTTCCGTCATCTGTTATAAAATATGCAGTAAACTGTGTAATTCCATTTCCGTTAGCGGTAGACCTTAGACTTTATGTAAATTTAAATGTTATTAATTAGACATTTAACATTTTCTATTTATGTATACCTTTCTTCTTAAGTTTTCATTAAGGTGCAACTAATTGTAAGTAATTGCACCTTACCCCTAGTTTCCTTTAGTGGTGAATTAATAAAATCTTGTATTTTGATTATAAAATATGTTTTCTTTTTATATAAAAATTTAAGATAGTTATTTGTAAAGACAGGAAAACGTAAATAAAAATGAATTGTATTTTTCTTTCGTTATTTCTAAATGTATAAATATGCGCCTGCAGCAAGTCAGCGAGATTAAATATATATTAATTATTGATAAGTCAAAAAACAAGAAGTAAACGAGTCAAGTGTGTAAAATTAGAACACAATATTTCTTAGAGTTTAACTGTTCCGCTCGTTGCGTTGGTCGAAGATCTCTCTCTCTCTTAATCAGATATGCGACAACAAAAAATCAGGCTATTCAAATTGTCAAGCACTAATGAAAAGTAATGGGACTTCTTTTAAGTCTACGTCCGTCTTTTTCTTTTTCATCCATCGGATATCTCGGTTAGGTATACGCGAGGCCAATCTTTTCATTTCACCTCGCTTATTACATCTCGCAACTAACGGGTCAACATATCTCTGGGATTATAATGAACTATAGTTAGGACGTACGCGCGATTTTCAACTGGCCACGCCGCGTCGGCTGATGCGTTAGCTTCATACCTGACTGGTTTTAAAGGATGTTAAGCTTCTTGGTGAATACGTTTTCTAGAAAATTAAACACTAACTCGGAATGCCTCTAACATTATTCTCGGAATTAAATTTTTGTTTCTTTATTCTATTTCAAGACATTCCGCAACAATTTTCCAACTAAATTACGCATTATATTTAATTTAATAGAGACGCATGTATGCACTTCCTTGATTATTTTTTAGTAATTGCGTAAATACATGCAACTTTTGTAAGGAATCTTCAAGTGTCTCCTTATTAAATTATTAACACTATAGAAATGTAGTACCTACTCATTTGTAGTGTCCGACCGAAAGTTCGGTTTCGGTCGAGTTTCGGCAAAAAAACGAGTTTCGGTTTAGTTTCGGTTTCGGCGACAAACCTGCCGAAATTACGACCGAAACCGAAACGGCGCGTTAAATTCCATCCAAGCAAAGTAGATTAGTAGACATTTCGCCATAACATAAGATTGTTTAACTATGAATACTAATAAGAAATAATGATTACAGGTACCAACTTGAAATTATTAGTAGTTGTCGCCTTTTGCAATATTATGATCACGATTAGTTTATAATTTAGTCGTTTACCTTTTGTTTCTGTTGAAGTTTAGTGTCATTCAACATGACGAATTAAGTTTAGAAGAAGTTAATTTGTTCTTAATTAAGATAAAAGTGATTTATTTTGTTTTGTTTATTACTTAAATATTAAGTTCCTATACCTATTGTGATATTAGGTAACAATAACAAAAGTAATTTTATGTTTAATATTATATAAAAAAAAGCATGAATAATCTTCAAAAGAAAAATGAGTCTAGTCTACTATACTTACTCAAATAAACATCTCACCTATTTTAAGTATTTTTAAGGCGCAATTAAAGTATTTCCTTAAATGAGGGGTTGTTATGTTGATTTTGATTTGATTATCAATAAGTGAAAATGTCAAAGACTGCAGAGCTATGTGATTTAAAGATAAAAAAATAAAACTGACTGATTATAATAACGTTTTCTTTATTTTTCTCTCAAAACATGATCCTTATAAGGAAGTTTCGGTTTCGGTTTCGGTTTCGGTCGTAAAAATCAGTTTCGGTCGGACACTACCTGTAATATATTTCCGATTGCTACTTAGGAACTACTCATTTGTAATTATTTTCGTCAATTGTTGCATATTTGGGGAATACCTAAACTACATATGATTAGATTCCTCTAACTTAACTACGATGAAAAACAGATCATCTTGCAAATATTAGTTTCCAAACGCAAAACAACTTTTCAATTGGGAACAAACCCTACATACCATCTGCCTTGTTGTACAGACTTGGCCTCTATTGATTCCTATTGAGAAATGTTTAAATATTTATACGAACGGGTGCTATCTTGAAAGAAGAGGAAAATCAAGACATGGCCTGTTACTGGGTTTATGTTCGGTTAGTTTTATTACTAATTGATGTTTGTATACCTTTTAAATTTTTTAATAAGCAATTTGTAATTATATAATCTACATTTCCTTTTGAATAGTCACTATATTTGTGTAATAAAACGTATAAAAATATTGAAAATAATTTTCAAACAGTATGGAACAAACCACTCCTTTGGTCTCTTTCATTTGTAATTCAGAAGGCCAAGGATATTGCCGGCTGTACTGGCACAGTTCTCACGGAACAAAAATGGTCAATGCGAAATATTTATGCAACTGCTTGCTTACTTACTTACGTACTGGATTGCAAATAACAACTGTGACATTTAACATTTTCTATTTATGTATACCTTTCTTCTTAAGTTTTCATTAAGGTGCAACTAATTGTAAGTAATTGAAGTGCAAGAATACGGCAACATATTTACATCAATGTCAATCATAAGGGTGAAAGTCATGAAGTATAAAACGTATGTCGCAGCCACTTGCCAATTTGGATCTCATCTCGTCATCATCATAAGGTCGTCAGCCCTAAGACTGGCTGAACACCCATCATCACTCTTTCCTATCCTGAGCTAATCCTTGCATTTTCCTAAACCTAGATCCCTCTTCTCCTCTCTACTCCTGTTTCTGCTTCCAACGACCAACCTAACTCGTCTATTTCTTATTGACTTCCATGGAGTCCTCTGCTCTTCTACACCGTATCCTCATCATTTGCCTATAATCTTCAAACGCTTCTAACCTAACATAACCTAATCTAACCTAACCATCAAATATTTCTAACCTTTTCTTTTCCGTCGCGCCCACTGTCCACTTTTCGTCCTCGTACAGAGCAGTACTTCAAACATACTTACACCTTTAGCAATATTTTTGGAATTTCTAAATTAATCGTTTGACAGCATAAAAGTGAATTATTTTTGTTAAAGGCAACTCGACCCCGCGCAATCCTTTATTTTATATCTGTACTCCTCCTTGCATCCAGACTATCTGACTTTCTAAGGGTCATCACAACCTATCTACTAAAATCTTCTTTACAGATTATTTGACAGTTTTGTTTGGAATGTAGGCCGGGAAAGACAGATAGCAAAAAGCTTTAGAGGTTAATATTTCGAGTAAAAAAATGAAAGCTCAGAATTAAAAAAACAAAATTATTCGTAATGGTTGCGGCGTACACACGTTTATAAGTATTTACACAAAACCCGGGGATATTTATTATGTCAACTGCCACACTGGCAACAATACTTATTTACGTTAACTGGTCGTTTTTCCTCAGGAGTTACTTTTTTTAATTTGTCCTGACTGCATACGAAACGTGCGCAGCTTGCGAGCCCATAAGATAAGTTCGTTTAATTGGACCAAGCCCTTATTGCGTCAACTTGACTTGCCTTCAAAATCGGCTTAAGTCACATGCGCAAGCGCACTGCTGCCGCCTCTTGCAACTGTCGCCCGCTAATAGCAATTGTTCTCGGCGTTGTCGGTCGACTTGATTACGCTGTCATTTCGATAGGATCTCGTTTGTTCGGTGTAACTGAAAGCCACGCTAGTGGTATATTTCAAGAGCGCGTTGCTTACATTTTAAAACGCCTGGTACCAGATAGCGGAATTTCGTCTCCTATTCCTTTTATCCCCGAAATTAATTGAGGCAGATGCTTTAAACATCAGTCTTACTAATTAACAATTTAAGTCTGTCTTTTTTTACTGAACGCGGAAAGTCTTAAATATGGACGGGTGGTAAATTAGGAAGAAAAAAGTAGTTACCTATTGCATATTACCTACCATCTGGAGTGTTGTTTGCGGTGGTCTCTGGTCTGATCGAGGGAATGCATTTGCATTTTTTATCGGTATTAATGAATTTGATCGATACCTATAAGTAAATTAGTGATAAGAAAAACTGACCAGAGAAAGGAAAAAATAAAATAAAGAAAAGAAATAATAGGATCCGGCCTGATTAGGGCTGTTTTTACCCCATAGTTAAGCGCGAAAAAGAAATATTCTGTACAGCTGAAGCGAGTGTATTGGAAAGAGTAAGGATTGACACGACTGGGTCATGCGTACGCCGCAAATATTGGGTCAAAGTTCATAAAAGGCCCTTTTGAGCAAATCTAGGATTGGACGTCTCTTCTTAGTAACTGCAACCCTGGGAATGCACATGACCAAAACATTCTCTTCAAGTTTCAGAAGGGTGGAGATAAAAAATTAAATAGTCTTCAACAATAGAGATTCAATAGTCTAACGACTGCTTGGACACTTCTCTTTCCTAGCTTAAATCAACCTCTGTTACTCTCTACTACTGTTCCTGCTTTTAAATGTATGCTATTAATTAGCCCTTCATGTCTCAGAAGGTGTCCTATCTTACTGATTTCCATAATGCACTTTCTTTTCATACTCTTTCCAATACTTCTCCATCCTAACCTTTTCTATCGACGGTATTATTTTTATCATCTTTCATCGTAGACTTATCACAATACAGCAACAGCGCCTTGTCAAGGAGACAATTCTTGACTCGCCCTCGTGATATATACTATATAGATAGTATTCCTTAATTCTCTGAGGGATTGTTACATTTTAAATTCTCTTTTTCCATTATCACTTTTACTGAACAGCAAGGTCTAAAGGTTTAGACCATAGCTTAATATTTGGGAGAACACCGGTTCAATTTCGGGTTCATCTATCTTGGTCCAAATTTTACTGGAGTTTCCTTGGACCTAAGATCACTTATTAGGCAATTTCTGCACTAATAATAATATTCCACAGATATTTCTCTTCAGTTTGTCTTCATTTCGGCTGTCTCATCTTTCTAACTGAAATCCCACGAATCCTCGAAGGAGGCTGAAGTGGGTTTTCCGCCCTAGTCTCTTGCCTACCTAAATTTCAATCGAACACCTTGCAGTAGACTAATAATAAGGTAACAGGTCTGTTATTTCTGTTACCCTTTACCCTTCAATAGATTCAGATAATTATATAAATGATATTTTCTTTTTTAAATCTTACATTCTTCCGTCATCTGTTATAAAATATGCAGTAAACTGTGTAATTCCATTTCCGTTAGCGGTAGACCTTAGACTTTATGTAAATTTAAATGTTATTAATTAGAATAATACAACAATTTACATACTGATACAGTGTTCAATTAACGTTGATAAATGTATATTGCTATTGCACTACGTTTGATATAAATTTTTGTAAAAGTTGTATGGCTTTTTGGAATTTTTATCTCCATTTCCTTATATAATATGCAAGATTATGTCAAGGCATTACTCGGTACCTACAAAGGAAATGCGAAGATTAGTTCAGGACAGGAAGGAGTGGAGTTGCGTGTCCAACTAGTCTTAGAACTGACGACCTTATGATGATGAAGTTAATCTAGGTCTATCTCTAGTCCCCTTAACTCCTGTTTCTGCCTCTAATATGTATCTGAGTAGAACTTCATGCCTAAGAAGGTGTCCTACCAACCTATCCCGGGTATTTTTTATTGACTTCCATAGAGTCTTCTGTTCTCCTATTCTTTCTAATACCTGTACATTTCTAACCTTCTCTATCCACGGTATCCTCACCATTCGCCAGTAACATCACATTTTTAACGCTTCTAACTTTATCTTTTCCGCCGCTCGCACCGTCTATGTTTCGTACCCTTACAGGGTCGCGCTTCAAACATACACCTTTAAAAATCTTTTTCGGATTTCTAAATTAACCGTTCGCGAGCATAGAACTGACTTCTTTTTATTGAAAACGACTCGACCCTGCGTTATCCTTTGCGTTATATCCTTATTACTACTCCTTCCGTCCTGACTTATCTGACTTCCTATAGATACCTGAAATCAGTCACTTCTTCTAATCTTTCGTCACCTATCATTATATTCGTTCATTCCCTTAACTTTTCTTCCCGTGCATACCATTATGTTTGTTTACTTTTATTTCCAAACGTTGATACAGATTAATTTTATTACTCTTACACTGATTTTTTATTTACATTCTTCATTACAGACAATTAAGTATTCGGGCAGCAATCCTTCGAATCCATCTGATATGGATCCCGATTTTGAACTAATTGAATATGGAAAGAGTTAGTTTACAATTTAGAAAAATGTCTGGTGTTCAAACTAAAAAGCGCTTGACTTGATAATAATTGCATCAAGTGGATCAACAACAATATAAAGTGGATCATCAGGTGCAAACAGAAAACTTTGAATGAATTTAACTCTTGATACAGTTGATGTTGTGAATGCACATCTAATATATTTAGTTTTTGTCTTGTAGAGGTTGCATGTGTGCTTGATGGTGTTCGCAATTTTAACGACCCTCTTCACCAAATCACCTCCATCGTAGCATATTGTTTTGGGCCGTTCGAGCAAACTCAATATAATCGTCTTTCCGTACTTCGGTCGTAAAGAGACCAATCTGAAGGCAAACAGGGTAAATTAAGTGCAGTTTACTTTAGTCGTCGTCATTTAATCAAAGCGTATGGCAGCCGGGACTGCTAATAAGAAGCCAATAATGTCAATCTGCAGGCGCCATTCTGTTTGCAGAACATGACGCGTGAAAGGAAATTTTCCGCAGTTTATTACTTCTGGAGCAAACAGTTTTACGACGAGCCCTGGCTTTTAGCATCGCTGACCGAAGTTATAGCCGCGCTCCAATTCCTGATGATGCGCCATCTCGCTCGGCAGTGACAATTACGTTTTATGGGGATTTGGACGTGTATGAGTGAAGACACGGATTGGAGACAAGGGACGTCGAGGGGACCTACTTTCGGATTTTAGTTGTTTACAAACTGCTGCTGTTAATATTGTTCAATTATTATTAACGCCATTTTGTGAGTCGCCAATGTAAATATTCTAATGGCTAAATGCAGTATTCTTCGATCGTGTGACATAAAAAGACAAAACGTAGTCAGAGAAATGGGTAATGTGAAGGTTTTGCCATACCTGTAGGTTGAGAACAATAAGAATCATCAAAAAAGTTCATCGTGACACTGGTGTCCGCTTGACTAAAGTGCAAAGTCGTTTTGGGCAAAATCATTTATATAAATGAGTATCTCATAACCTCTACTATTGTTTAAGGCTACCCTAATGGTAATAACTGTCGCCCAATAAAAGTGCAGGTGTCTATCTGTCTCTTTTCGTTTAGCTACACAAGGTGGTACTTTGTACAAGTATACGGTAAAAGGTGTGAATTATAGCGCCAGCCTGAGTGTCCGAAGTGAGTCAGAAGCAGCAGGTGATTTCCACATGAAAACGTCGTGGCATTTTAATGCAAATTATTGTGTGCCGAGATCGCCCCACACCCTCTTGCTCGTTTGTTTGCTACTGAATATCTCACAATAACATCAGGCACAGATGAACGCAAACATTTCTTCTTTTTTACGGGAGGCGTCTGGTAGAGAACGACCCGTGAGAAAAAAATGACATCTTGTACCCACACTTGTCACTTGTCGGCGATTTCAAACGATACTTAAAATACACAAAGTTTTATCATGTTTTTAAGCTATATGTATAAATACATGTTTNTAAATGAGTATCTCATAACCTCTACTATTGTTTAAGGCTACCCTAATGGTAATAACTGCCGCCCAATAAAAGTGCAGGTGTCTATCTGTCTCTTTTCGTTTAGCTACACAAGGTGGTACTTTGTACAAGTATACGGTAAAAGGTGTGAATTATAGCGCCAGCCTGAGTGTCCGAAGTGAGTCAGAAGCAGCAGGTGATTTCCACATGAAAACGTCGTGGCATTTTAATGCAAATTATTGTGTGCCGAGATCGCCCCACACCCTCTTGCTCGTTTGTTTGCTACTGAATATCTCACAATAACATCAGGCACAGATGAACGCAAACATTTCTTCTTTTTTACGGGAGGCGTCTGGTAGAGAAGGACCCGTGAGAAAAAATCGCATCAGACCCACACTTGTCACTTGTCGGCGATTTCAAACGATGTGTAAAAAACATAAAACTTTATAATATTGTTAAAGTAGTATGTTTAATACATTTGGGAAAACGGGAAAAATAATTATGCATGTCTTGAATATCCACCCCTTTCCATTCTGATCTAATCGTTCCATTACCTCCAAACTGGAACATCTCACATCCTAATACCCTTTCTTGTCCCTTTTTACTTTTAATTCTGCTTGTAATTCTTCTTGCTTCAGGAACCCCACGATTCCTTTTGTCCTTTTTCTTATTGTTTAATTAATTTTTCCAGCCACGATATTTTTTCATTTTCTTGTAACACCATATATCCCAAACGTTTGCAACTTTTCGTTTTTCGCCGCGCCTATCCATGTTTCTCACCCTTAGAAAGTCCAGCTCTAAACATACACTTTCATCAATTCTAAATTCTGTTTCTGTCGCTTTCTCAAGCCTGGCTTATCCGACTTTCAAGATACCAAAAATGGACGACTTTAGTTATTTACGACTAGTTTTTTGTCTCCGACGTCGAGTTAGAGTCAACCTGGCGTCAATAATATGGCAACATTTCAATGTCCAAGGGTAATCATCGGACAGTGAAGTGAAGGCAGGTTTCAAATCCGAGGATTCGAGAAAAGTCAGAATTGTTTTTTGTTATACCTGACTTCCATTGTATATGATTTTGAACCATAAGAATTGAACTTTATGGACTTTTTGCCCAATTTTCTTACTTATTATCGTTCGCATTCTACAAATGTGTATATCAGTTCAGCATATCTTCGTATTCTAGTCTGTCTCGTCCTCCTTCTTACCAGATGGTATTACAACAGTACTACTCCTAATTTAATCAATCAATCACATCTTATGTACATCGATTAAAAAGTCTTTGTCTAAATTTCTTCATAATATTTGTAGATAAAAATGTAACGCAAATATTGCAGACAGGAACAGTTTTTAGATGAGTTTGAAGAAAGTACTTTAAAATGTACATTGGACCGTCCATTGACAGGGTTCGTTCAATAAAGTACTGTTAAGACTAGTATTTGCGTCTGGAACCGGACGATAACCGATATCTTTATAAACCTCTCCAACTGAGTTTTCAGCATGATCCTTCCTTCTGGTGCAGCTCCAGAAAGTACTAAACATAAATTAAAGGCTTGCAATGGTACCGCGGCGTACTGCAACTATTACAGCAAGTAGGCAGATATTGCAGACGTAATTAGAATTCGTTGAACATCTGCGTGCACGTATTCAACAAAAAAAAATGGTTCCCAGTATCCAATTACTCCGACATTACTTAAGCACTGCACATGGAAGAAAGATAGAGGAACGTAAAGAAAATAACAAATTCCTCGACTGCACCAAGAGCAAAACTAGAATGGATTAATAGCATCTCATATCTATCCATCGGGAAATAAAAAAAGCATTTAAATCAGTTTCCGCCGGTTCGCGTGTACTTCTCCGTCTCATTCGCACTCGGACCACGTTCGTAAGTCTCATCGTGGCCAACCATGAAGAAAATTTATTATCGCGGCTATTACAGTCTTTACATCAAGCGTGCCTGTTTCGGATTGGTCTTTTTGTCGTGATACGTTCAAGAATGCGAGCACAAGAGTCGCACCTTGTTCCACTACGGCTAACGTCGATACGGACGTCTCATGCTAGTGCGGACATCGAGATGGACGACAACAAAAAATTAAAGAACCGGTATACTTGCTGCGTTGCCACATAGCATAATGAGGCTGTGCTCTTGGTAACGCCAGAGATTTATGTTTCCTTTGGAGATCGGAATAGACCCGAGAAACGATCGAACTGTTCGCTGATGCATTTGCAATTACAACGGATATTGCAAACTTAGCCAATATACTTATATCGTCGTTAAAACTAAAAAATTTTGGAAAATGCAGAGTCGATTTCTACGGAACATGCCTGAAATATGAATCATTCGAATTCGAAGAAATTATTGTAATCGATTCATCTGTTTTCAAATTATACGTAATACCACATAAAGACAAATAAATGGGCAGGTGGTGTGGTAGACAAACGCTTACCAGTAATAGACCCTTCATCTTGTATCAGGGTTGAAAAAACATTTAAAAAGTGTAACAATACTTCTTCTTTCTCTTCTTCTTCTTTACCTTATTCCATCGTCTTGCATTTAGATAATGTACTGAATCTTCATGAGGTCATCAGCCCGAAGACTTGGACACGCATCTCCACTTTCTCCAATCTCGAGCATTCGCGTTTCTTGAAAACTGGAACGTTTGCGAATAGATCTCCCTCTATCCCTTCCTTTTGGTTCTAATACGAGGGTGGATTGATAAGTTTCCGGCCTAACCAAGAGATGACGCCACTAGGCCTACCTTGAGGTGACATTCTATAGTACCATCCTTGGATAGCTTGTAGCTATAGTTTCAGCCCGATCTCCTTGCTAG
>NW_020442401.1:577135-589603 GCF_000699045.2 Agrilus planipennis
TCTCTTTTGTCTTCTTTCGTCCCGTCTCATCTTTCTCACCCGAACCACCACCCACCCATTCCCACGATTCCTGAAAGCAGGCTGAAGAGGGCCTTTCGCCCTACCTTCCGGCATAGTCCGGAGGGACAGCCGCCCACCAGCATTACTGGCTGGTGGGAATGAAACACCCAAAAGTTTTTTTATCTGTAGAATATTACTGCCCCAGCATTTCCCTAAGTCATCCAAGAAAAGTACTAAAAAATTTGGAGCCGGAATCGAACCGGAATACCTCCGAATGCTAAGCCGTGGTCTAACCCTCTAAGCCATGCTGAGAAAGACATTTCTATCCATTATAACACCATACTCAAACGCTTCTACCTTTTTCTTCTAAACAGCGCCCACCGATCGAATTTCGCACCCCTACAGAGTCGTACTCCAAGCATACGTTTTTAATATTTTTCAAAATTCCATAAAAATAATTCCATTCTTCCTTTTCGATTTCCATTAAAAGTTTATTATTCATCGTTCGAATCGAATTGTATTTTCAAACGCCCCGTATAAATGGAGACGTGGAACAAGTGTTTATGAGAGCATGGCAATCTAGATGAATCGTCTGAGATAATACCAATGTCGATACCGCCCTGTAATTTGCTACGAATGTAACTGTGCATGCTGATCTCGATCGCAACATTTATACATATAGTAATAAACGACTTTAAAGCACTTAATAGATTTAAAATGTAACTCAATTATAAAGAAAGGCATATTAGATCCACAATTTGTCATTTGCTTCATGTACATATTGCATGTGCCTACTTACATGCTGTATATTCATTCTATAGATCGTAAGTTACCATGCGGTGTAAAATAGACTCAAAGGAAATATAGGAAATCGCCCCCGTTGAAGAGAAGTTTTACAAATTGTAATTTCAACACTAAAAAAGAAGGATAACTTGAATAACACGAAATATGCTCATTAACTTGAAACATATCAAACAAATTTGAAGAAGAAGACACTGAAGGAAGAGGTACAGGTACCTAATAATAAATTAACGTTATCAGTAAGTTGAGTAGCAGATTTTGGTTTCGAACGTAATCGAATTATTATTTGCATTTTTCTTGTTGCTTTAGAAAGGGCACTACCCTGAAACATTTTAAAAGGAAGTAAAAATTGATCCAATTCAAATAACATTCTTCAAATCCGAATTCTCTTTCGGTTTTATTATGTTATGTTTACTGAAGAAAAGTTTTTTGTATTTTTAGATAAGCGCATCTCAAGATGAGTAGGTAACTAATACCTATATGGTTCTTATATTAGTTTCAATTTTATACTGTCACTCATCTTAAGGTGAGCCTGTTTGATGGTGTTGTGTAAGTATATTTCATTCAAAATTGTTTCATGTTTAAAAAAATGGTCTCAAAACGTATCTATCGATCTCCTGCTTTCCAAAAAACAAAACAATAAAATACAGATGGACTGTAAGTTGTAAAGTGAACAGACATTTTGTTTGCTTATGTAGATATAGGTAGGTACTATAATACACTAGAGAAAAATGCAGTTAGTTTACGTTAATTTTTACACATATATGCTAATTGTTAGCCGACAACGGACGGATCTTTGAATAGATCTTTCGATCAATACCATCGATCGCTTTATGGCTGGTGCTGCCATCTAAGGTAATATCCCCAAAATACCTAAGTTAGTAGCATGGCAGTTGACAATTCAGAAATGTAAACTGTATGAGATTGCAATATAAATAATGATAATGACAATTTTAAACTGTAATTTTGAAAAAAAAAGAAATCAAAAATGAGATCAAAAATTTATAAAATCAAATATACCTATAGCGTCGGGATACTAGAAAAATTAAATGCAATTAAAATTTTTAATTTTTGTAAGCACGAAATTAAAGTTTACAGACCGACAATGTTTTTTTGACCAAGAAAACTGCAAATAAGAAAATTATAATTATAATTAAAAATACTAATGTTAAGTACTTATTATGCTAGTTGATGCCAAATTTTTTACCCTATTATTAAAGTATTTTTATATAGTCAACCAACCCAAACACGAGAATTACTTTCTTTTAAATGTTTTCTTTAATGATACGCTTTTCTTTTAAATTTACTGGTGACATCTATGGGATATACTGATGACATACAACATGGACAGTTTTCATTCAGTATTTGCTTTTGCTGTCCTACAACCAGGTAGATTAACAACAGGTAAGTTCAAGAAACCTCTGTATATAATTTGAAGGCCCAACGCCATCTTATGAGATACATCAACACTTGGGTACCACTTTTAAGTATTCGAGAAACATTACAGATGGTACTACAATACTTTAAGCCTACTTTAGAGTTGGTAACTTTTGGGGGGATTTTAAAACTTTTATATTAATTTTATTCTCGAGAAGTGCACCGGACAGGGATGTAATGAGCTTTTATTATTACATGGGGGCCAAATGTGGGTCACACCGTAGTAACTTTTAAGTTCCAATTACTCCAAAGCACCTTGGGTAGCTTAAGGACTTTATTTTACTTTTTTTATAAGCATTTTTGTGGTTTGCTGATATTTTATGAAGCAAAAAAGAAATAATTTGAATATCGACGCACATCCATTTTCATTCCAGCTTATAACCATAATAGCTAAGCAGCTTGGGTACAGGCAGAAAGTACCCTAGTTTTGAATTGGCAATTCAAAAGTATGAAATATTAATTAGTTCACTAATTCACCCTAATGCTTCTAGTAGACGCATGGTGAATAACCATTTATTTGTCATATTACCAGTATCATTTTGGCCTTCCCTCCTATCCTCCTTCGTCAAATCACCTTTACTTTCCTAAAAAACGACCCCCCCCCATTCCGTAAAATTTATTTCCATTTCATAACATTTTTTCAAGGTTCTCCTATCCTCACATCCTCTTAAAGGTGGGTTCCCACGCGCCGCGGACAGAAACAGGTAACCACGGTTTGGGCTTCGCCGTCCATGGGCTCTTGTTTGAGTCTGTTCTTTATGGGTTTGAAGTTAGGGTTGATTATTATTAATTTGGCGTGAAGAATAAAGAATGGCAGATGCTACCGCAGGTTTTGTTTTGTTTACTGGTGAATGTCATTAGGTACCTATTCAATAAAATCCGATTGAGGTAAAATTTTATTTACCTACTAAATTTTGAGTAAAGTACAAGCAAAGAATATTTCCGTTTTTGTGAATCTCACAGAGCGAATTCACTCTATAAAAAACGCGCCACCACGGACCCTTCTGCACCAGTTCAAGCAGCACCCTTCCCATGGCGTGTCCGGTCTGCGATATCAGGGGCCGTGGAAAGCCACCTTTACACCTGTGTCAGACATTCTATAGGCCTGACGCTGGAAGCTGGCGGAAATTTTAAAATGGTGTGGATGCGCGGTGGCAAAAGTAGGTAGTTTTAGGTATAATGATTGCAACCCTCATTCTTCAGTATTCCTATCAGCGGTGAAGATTAAATATTTAAAATAAATATCTGAAAGCTTATTTGTGTGTCGGTTCCGAGTGACTTACCCAAATAGGTCATAAATGGGCAAGTTCCTGCCCGACCGTTCGCCAGCTTCCAGCGTCAGGCCTGTACCTCCCTGTCACGTATCCTTAAAGTATTTTTTAATTCGCCAGAACTGTTTAATCTCTTGGACTTTCGCCGTTATATACGCACACGGTACGTTACATTGTTAATGTTTTGTCAAATCAATAAAAGCACCAGAGTCAGACTGGCCACAAGGGAGTTTGGGAGAGTTCCCCCTACCACCCCTCATAATACAGAGCCCCTGCATTCCTAAACATAAGCTTTTAAACCCAATAACCCCGGGAATGATAATCTTCAACACATACATGATACCAAAAATAAGTCGTTGTGTTTAATTAATACATATACAAAATATCAGCGTTGGGCTTTCTTTTAGACTTTAAAGACCCTTTGACTCCTAGAACTCCTGGGCCCTTTCATAGTCCCAGTCCGTCCCTGCAAAACCCCCCTTTTTCTATCTATGAAAATCCCTAGTATTCCCAAACGGGTACAACAATAACGGCTATGTGTAGTACTATATATTGTTTGCCATCGACAGATATTAAAGGTGTTGTTTGCGGTGGTTCAATAAACGACAGCAATTTCGCAGTTCGTATTGAAGATATTAAAAGCAAAACGTGGTAGTAGAGTTAAGAACCGCAAATTGCCGACCTGTGTACAACATAACTCAGCATATGGGTGCCGAGCCGATAACGAATCAACAACGCTAATTCTTAATAACCCATTTATCTGGTTACTGTAAAACTCCGGATTAGCAGTATATGTAAATACGTACAAATAAAAGGGGGTACTTGGGAGGTCTTATGCAGTATTGTATTATCGTTTTAAGCAACAACATCAATTCAAATTTTTTATTCGAATACACCGCAACCATCATTTGTTATGTACCTACGCTCAAAAATAACATACAGTATTTAAAGAAAGTTTTGGACTAATATTAAATGAAAAGAAAACGTGACCGTTCTTTTCTTTCATTTGATATGCATTTAAACAATCTTTTTGATTACATTTGACACTGACAGTTGCAGAAGACAGTTGCCTTGCTGCGCAGGCAACTTCCGTTGCATACTTCCCAAAAAAACTCAAAGGCAATCTCCAGTACTTTGTAGTGGTAATACAGTAGAATCTCGATAAGATAAAGACCAAGGGAAACGTAACATAATTTGAGTTATTGAGGTTTTTACTTACGAAGGGTTTGAGTCAAAGCTTTAAAAATATGGATTTTCAGTGACTTAGCAAACTCTTCAACTTTTTCCTTTAGTATAGGCCCACTAACACTAATGTTTTTGACGTGACAACGTCTTATAATTCGATGGAGCCGGCTGCACGCACGAAAAAACATGACTCATGCGGCGTTACCTCGCTCTGAGGCGTTCCATTTAAGGCTTGAAGTGCAAGCGAGAGCGCGGAACGAGCGACAAAGAGGCACAATCGGCCTCCGCGTTCGGCAGCGTTCGACATCTGTCTCTCTCCTACTTGAGTGAGCGATGCGTCCGCGTGGACAGCTGCTATACAATAATACATTTCCATTTACCTCCTTCTCTATATCCATACAAAATATATATCAAACAAATAAAATTAAAATTTTCTTTTAAAAAATGAAACCATTCCATCAGTATTTTCTTATGACGTTGTCACGTTCAACTATCGTCAGTAAACCGACTTTACAGACAACCGATTTTTTTTCGTATTTCTACACTGTCTAAACCATGTAAACAAGCATTTTTCTAAATTAGGAAATTCAGCAATTCTTCGTCTTTTACATAGAAGACTTTCTTCTGATTCAAACTACATTTCACTGCTTACTGAGGTGCGATGCCCAAATTATTCGTTTAAGTTATAGAGGGTTTTTATTTTAAGTAATAGAGGTTTTGGACTCCGAAGGTAAACAAAATTTTATGAATTTATAGAAGTTATTACGCTATCGAGGTTTAAGTTATCAAGGTTCTATTGTACATTTGGAAATTTAAGAACTACAAGCTATTATATCATGAAAGTATTAAGATAGTAAGAATTATGGATGCCTAGGCACTCTAGTTCATGGACGAAGAAAATTTTAACTCACAACACAAATATCAATCATTTGAAGCTACTTCTTTAAACAAGCAGGGCGTTAAGCCACAGTAATCCTCACTACATTTGACAAAAATAACCCTTCCTTTACCATTTGGATAATCATCCACTTCTTCATATTCCTACCAATAACACTCGTTGATTGATAAATCTACCCTCTTCAATCTTTTTATTAGAGGGCACTTTCTCAGAATTCGACTTTGGAATTTACCTCATTGCATATCAATATTACACTAGAAAGGCATATATGCAACATGATCCAGTCCGGACAGTCATAGTTATAACTTACAAAGAACGATTGCCACTGTCATCTCCGTATTGTCATTCAAACAAAAGGTTGCAGCGACAAACTGCGTCTGATCGACGCCAAAAGCCCGGGTACGACCAACCTGAGACAAAGCACATGCGAACGCACTGACCCTTATATGCATATATGAACAAACTCAAAAGATTACACACACAGCTACAAAAAAGGCAAGGAAAACAAAAAATGCATGAGAAAAACTGAAAGACAGTATTCACTAGCCCAAACCACTCATCCATTTCCCAAAAATTTCAACCATATTTAGAACGGATCTTCCGGATGGAGATGGGCTGAAGATTATTCCTTTAAAATAAAAGGGATTTCGTGAAGACCACTTCTACAACGTAAACTGGAGCGAATGCCAAACATGGGCGAAGCCGATGGTACAGGGAGTATAAAATAAATAAGAATAAGATTATTCATTGAATCAGCGAATCAGCAGTACCGTACCGGTGACTAAGGCACTACTAAGCATAGTGCATTCAGACTTTAAAAATCGTTTAAGGTGTACCTAAACTTTATACAATTTTTTAACTTAAAATTTCCACAGTAATTCTAGAAGGTTAAATTACCGTCTGGCATGACACATCCACAAGGCGTTTTCTCTCAGTTCTTCTTCGTCTAATACTTTTTAATTTGTTCCACCAAAAGCAACCTAGAATAACCAAAACTGCACCTACAAGGTTAGGCTATAGTTAGTTTAGATTATCCTGATTCGGTAGCCGACGAAGTGATTGCGATTTAATCCAAAATAATTGTAGTATTTGCATTTGATCCCGATTTGCCAATTTATTTCAACATTAATTCTAAATCGGCATCCAACGTATTCAGGTACTTTAACCTACTTTTTTGTAAAAACTGTACCTTATGTATTAGTCAATTACATCGCTTATATCTAACATATGCGTATGACAATAAATGCAGCAAAATTAATGGATTTTCTCAATCAGAGTTTAAGGGATTCAGTAGAACTAGACAGATTATGATAACATAATATCTAAAACTATTACAAATGTCGCGTTCAATTACTATATACATTATGAGTAGGTATCTATCTATATTTTTGTTAAGTACCTAATACGTATCCAGATATTAAATGCTAAAAAAAAAGGCAACTGCTCTATTAGGGAAACTATGGAGTATACCTGAAAGGAATTTCAAAGAAAGTTGGGAAAAAAAATGTATTCATTTGAAGTACTGGTAGAAAGTATACTTATGGGATTGGTAAGAGCACAAAGTAATCGAAGGAATACAAAAGAAATAAATAAAATGGATCCTCAGGCTTGATCAAATTTGTAACTTGGTGTTACCTACTAAAATTAGAAACAGGCAAAGAAAAGAAGGTAAATAAGGTAAGAAAAAAAGGTGATACACAACACACACACAAAGCTTTTGAATGACAACACTTCATACGTATTTTAATTAGCAGCAGTTAAAGAATAACTGAAAGTTTGTCGTTAATAAATCGTATGATCCACACGATAAGAACCGTTTTGACTGTAATAATCAAGTATCTACTATTACACATTAAAGTTCCGTATGGCCCTTTCTAAAATGAGTGAAGAATATTTGGTGCATACATTAACAACTCGACTTTTAATTAATACTTAATTCTACTTACTGAACATCATAATTTGATTATTTCCACACTGTGACGGCAATCATTATATACCAAGTGCTGTATAATGTGAAAGTAACATAAAGATAATACATTTTAGATAACTAGGATGCTACTAAAAGTTGTTTATTATAGGGGGACAGAAACTAAGAAGAAGTGGAAAATGTAGATATCTTCTCATCAATGCTGAGATTAAACCCTTTGACCTAGATAGCTAAAATTTTGCATAGAGGTTTTCTCTATGATGTATACAAGAAATAAGGATGGATATTCTGAAATTCAAACATTAAGGGGCATGGGCGTACCCAGGGGGGCAGGGGAGGGCAGCTGCCCCCCCGTGAAATCTCACAGAAAATGTATGAACTCGTCTAATCACTAATCAAAGTGTAGACGGGGCCTTATATGCTCACTTTTGAATAAAATAGTAGAAGTCGAATTAAACAATTAAAATAAAATAAAAATGCATAGTCAAATTTACTTTTATTTATTTAAGGATGTTTGGGAGGTACAATCGGAGACAAGAGTACATAAAATTAGAAATTCGTGATTAGTTAGGTTTTGCAGTATATCATGAAGTAAATAAATACTATCTATACTAAAAAAAAGTATACGGTTTGAGAGAAAATTTGGAATTTGACCAAAAACTTTGAATAAAATAAGAAATAACGAATAATATGGAAAATTTTTAACTGACTTTTGGCAGTGAATATGCCTTGATTTCAACTTCGAAACAAAAAAATATTTAGTTTCAATCTCTATTAATAATGAGCGTAAAACTTTTTAATATGTTTAAATAATAATTAAAACTTTAAAATTGCATTTATTTCAGACAATTATAAATATTATCATTATATTATCAAGTAAAAACGAGATTTTCAGCTAATTTTTCATTTTTTCCTCGATAACCATTTAGTGAATTTGAATAACCTTACGCTAAAGTGATTCTCCAGAGTTCAAGTTACTTATTATAAAAGTTTGAAATTTCTGGTAGCTTTTTTTCTGTTCGGTTAACGAATCTCCATAAAATGACGTATAAAATTACAATTATTTAAAATCTCAATTACTTTTTAACGGTTTAGTGAATAGATTTGCAATTTTTACAGGAGTTGTAGAATTGAATGAGGAACGTTCTTCCAAATTTTTATTTGTTTCGTAGCATTTTGACATATACCTCCCAAACTACCTATAAAGCAGGATCATTTGCGGCTGTTTGCCCTACACATAGATACCTAATGTTTCATGTAGATGACTTTCTGTAGTGTGTATGACAAAACAGCCGCGGACGATCTTACCTAAAAAAAACTGACTTGCCCCCCCTAAGGCAGAAGTTGGGTACGCCCATGTTAAGGGGATTTTTTGACCCATCGCACTGCAGTACCTATCCACCCAAGAACAATTTTCCCGTATTTTCTGGAATTAGTATGCGTACACGTATGCGAAAAGACTAAATGGCAAATTTGAAAAGCTTGATCTACTATTATGAATTTAAAGTTAGTATTCACCGAAAACTGTAACTAATAGTGGCATTAGAGACTTCTTTTGAGTGGTTTGAATGGCCCTCCTTTCAAATAAGCCACGCAACCTAAACATACAATAAAGGGACTAAAATCAAAACCGAATCGTTTTTATGCGAACGTAAAAATTTTTAACACTTTACCGTCTGACTTCCAGTGACATAAAATCGGTTTTTTGTTTGACAGAAATCGGTCATCCAAACAAACGAACGCATCGCTATAAGAACGGTCCACGGTTTGTTTTGACTGCTACAATTTTTACTGGTTGACATGTAAAGAACGATCTAAATCATGAGCCGAAGAACGAAAAGGAATATTCAAATGTTGTACGACAACAAATACGAAAGCTGTAAAACGTAAATTTCAAGCGACCGATCTTTATTACTGCACCTACAAACAAGATCAATAGGGCAGGATTTTTAAACTTTACGACATTCAAGATAGAAGTGCTTTTGGCTACTAGGAAATAATAATTTCGACCATTTCGGACGACTATTACAAGACGGCATGCAAATTATTGACGGCTATTTATAAATTTAAATACTGCAGTAAAAATGGCATAGGTTTAGGATTTTTAACCTTGAAACTAACTGACCTACACCCAAAACAGACAGGTAAACATAAAACAGATACCTACCGCACCAATTAAAAAAATCCTTGAAAGTATTTAAAAGAAAATTTTGTCTTGGAACAAGAAACAACAATAGAAGTTAATAAGAAATAGGCGAGATAGGTTGGTAGGACATCTTCTCAGACATGAAGGGTTAGTTAGAGACATATTAGAAGTAGAAACAGGACTTTACAGGAGATTAGAGTACGATCACAAATATCTAAGGATGTCGGACTTTCTAGTTTTAGGAAAATCCGAATATTAACTCATGATCATCATAAAGTCGTCAGTCCTCTGACTGGTTGGACGCGCACCTCCACTCCTTCCTATTCTGAGCTAATCTTCGCATTTCCCTAACACTAGAACATCCCACATTCTTAACTATTTGCGAACAGTAATCTAATCTAGGTCTTTTGGAGTTTATTTAATCCCCCTGCCCTGATATGTTAGAGTATTTTATTCACTGAAAGTATTAGTTTTATACATTTCCTAATACAATATCAGAATTTCATACAATTCCTAGGAAATGTATAAATTTCCCAGGATATGTGTATTAAAAGATCGGTAAAGGTCTAGATGATTGCCCCTGAAGGGGGTGGGGTTGGGGGTGCATCGAAAGAGGAGGTCTCCCCCACCACTATCATAAAAAGTTCGTGGCGGTCTCACCCCCACAATAAGTTATGGGGGTCCGAAGTTAATAAATATGCCAATTTTTATACATTTCTAGGCATGTAAATATTTATATAGTCATTATTAAACAATATTCAAAGGTAAAACTAATGAATAATACATAAAAATATTGAGAAAGTTATATAAAACATTATTTAAATATCTTTATCAATAGGGTAGGTTAGGTTAGGTTAGGTTAGGTTATCGGGTTTTGTTCAAGTGACCACCCTCTTTCGATCCCCCACCTCCACCCGCTTGAAAATATTTTTTTATTGAATTTTATTTGAATTATAGTGTATGAAAATTGTCAAAATAATCAACTTTCAACCCCCATAACTTTTTATGGGGGTGAGACCGCCGCAAATTTTTTATGGGGTTTTACTCAGGTGACCACCCTCTTTCGATCCCCCCTACCCTCTTTCGACCCCCCCTACCCCCACCCCCATCTAACCGCCATAACTTTTTATGGGGGTGAGACCGCCACGAACTTTTTATGGTACATTGTTTGGGGAGACCTCCTCTTTCGATCTCACCCACCCCCACCCTCTTCGGGGGTAGGGGCCATCATCTAGACATTTATCAAAAGAGCTTTGAAACAATATTTTATATATTTCCTAATGGGCCTCGGAATTGTATTTTCTAAGGAATTGTATACAATTCCTACATTTCCGTTAACATTTACAATAATTTGATATGATATCTCTTGTTTTGTGCCCAACTGATGTCGAGATAAACGAAACCTGTATTACCCACTTTAACATTGTGCCCAATTCGAGTCCGTTTTCCAATCGATAATCGAAACTAATTGGAATGAGCACGTCAAATATTTGCTCACATCGTGTAGCGCCGAGTGAGTTTTGTAAAGCACGCTGTGAAAATTGATTCGATAACTTAATAAATTCTCATATTTGGCACGCAACGCTCTTTCATCTGCATGCGTGTTTCGTAGGCATAAATCCTAGGAATAAAATACACGTGTCCGAACGAGCAAAACACAGATTCCCGTATAAAATTACTAGGTTTCAACATGTCGGTATGCCAACAGGTGTTGTAATTTACACCCGATTTGTTTTCCTTTTTAACCGGAGCGAATTTATATCCGATATTGGTGCGGCGGACTCGGAGCGTTATTGTTGTGCTACCGACACGAAATTTATGGGAATTGTCAATGAGCATACCGACTCATGCAATATGATCATCAGAAATATTAAAGAAAATAACTTCAATATCAGAATAATAAAGAAATACCAACAAAATACTATTAAAAATTCGTTATTACAGTGAAGAAAAGTAAGGAGACAATATACATGAAGTTGATTGAAGAAGAAGTATAAAATCGCATAATGGAAACCTCGCATAATGTGAACAGTCAATTGTTCAGGAATTATTTGAATATTGAAATATTTGAATATCAAAAAGTTAACTACTTTAAAAAAATGTTATTTCAAATATTCAAACATCCAAAGGAATACTGGGATATCAAAACATTTCAATAGTCAAGCATCTGTTTGAATGTAAGGTTGAGGTTATGTAGGCCATGTGCTTAGGAAATTATCTTATTAAATGTATGCATTTAAGGTCTAAGTTTCTGTTTGTTTTCTATGAGAAAATAATGCAATATTTTTAAAGGAAATTTAGGTACAATAGAATTTAGAATATTTTAAAAGTACCTTATCGTTTTATAAGAAGATATTAGAAAAAGTGGGAAAACAGAGGGCGCTACGAAAATCAATTAGAAATACGAGAGATAAGTTGATAGGACACTTCCTCAGGCATGACGGGTTACTCAGAGCCGTATTAGAAGCAGAAGCAGAAGTTAAGGATGTTTGGGAGGTATGTCAAAATGCTACGAGACAAGTAAAAAAATTGGAAGAACGTTCCTCATTCAATTCTAAAACTCCTGCAAAAATTAAAAATCGATTCACTAAACCGTTAAAAAGTTATTGAAATTTTAAAAACTTGTAATTTTACACGTTATTTTATGGAGATTCGTTAACCGAACAGATTAAATTTATTTTTATTAACAGAAAAAAAGCTACCAGAAATTTCAAACTTTTATAATAAGTAACTTGAACTCTGGAGAATCACTTTAGCGTAAGGTTATTCAAATTCACTAAATGGTTATCGAGGAAAAAATGAA
>NW_020442401.1:590892-608183 GCF_000699045.2 Agrilus planipennis
ACGATTTTCCTGCTTTTCCATTTTTACGAAAACCACAGAGGCGTCTTGTTCAGCGTGCTGTCAAACCTACACTAGCAAGGAGATCGGGCTGAAACTATAGCTACAAGCTATCCAAGGATGGTACTATAGAATGTCACCTCAAGGTAGGCCTAGTGGCGTCATCTCTTGGTTAGGCCGGAAACTTATCAATCCACCCTCGTATGTTGCAAAACCTAATAAATGATGAATTTCTAATTTTATGTACTCTTGTCTCCGACTGTACTTCCCAAACATCCTTAAGAGGAGTAGAGGTAGACATACATAAAATATGGGATGTTTTAGTTTTAGAAAATACGAAAATTAACTCAGAAAAGAGTGGAGGTGCGTGTCGAATCATTCTTATAATTGCCGACTCTATGATGATGATAATCATTGTATAAAAAAGTTAAATTAATATTCATATTGGAGCCTTAATTGCTAATAATGTCTACTTTTAGTTATACCGGAAAATCATAAATTAAAAAGTGATGCATAGGCAATAATAATTGATTTAAAATAGTCTTTTTGGACAAAAATTTGTTCGTTAATTATACGTTTATGAATAACAAACGGTACCTTTTATTATTATACGACTATAATTTGACATCGTTTTTCAAAAGTCCGAGAATTCGGTAGACGACAAAGTAGCTCACTTTTAGGGCCAATAAAGAAATAAAACTTCTGCATTTGTGCCTTCTGTAGCGTTTATGCTGGTCCATAATTGAAAGTAAGAAGGGACTTTTTGTGATCTTGGACTTATACCGACTTTTGCCGTTCGAAGGTCCTTGGCCCAAATGTCCGTCGCTATTTATTACTTTTACTTTTCCAAATTGTTTTATGATCCACCACGCGTCTTCACTGTAGATACTGTTAATTATGGCTGTTTACCTGACTTCACAAAATATAAGGCAACATGTTATTCGATTATTTACTAGAAATATTTACGTTATTCTCGCTTTTCATAAGCATTAAAAAGACGGACAGACAGACACATGAGTGATCCTATAAGGGTTCCGTTTTTTATTCGGACGTACGGAACCCTAACCCGAGAACCAACTTAACACTGTAGCTGAAAGAAAAAACATGTTCTCCCATACATTCAAACTTCAAATGTAAATTTGTACGCATAATACCGTTTTGTTGAAAGATTTACCATGTTATGTTCAGATCATAGAATTCTTACTAATTTTCCTGAAATTTATAAGTAAAGATCTATTTCCTGTATTTTTTTCAAAATTTTAGGTTCTGTAGTTTCGGAGATAAGGAGAGAGGGGTAAATGGTCAATTTTCATCTATTTTCTTAAACAATTTTAAAACTATCTATTTTAAAATTATAACAAAAATACATTTAAGACTCTTACAACAAGTCCTTTCATTTGATGTGTCACACGGTACAGTTTGCAAAATTTTTTTTTTTATTTCCTATTAGCCCCCCATAAATGACCCCCATGTTAAAAATCAATTTATTTTCCTTATATGCCTGTGTTTGGGCCACAAAAATTCATATGTGTACTAAATTTCAACTTCATCGGTCCAGTAGATTCGATATAAATTGACTGTGACAAACGGACAGACAGTCACACGAGTGATCCTGAAAGGGTTCCCTTGTTCACTCGGACGTACGGAACCCTAAAAAAGACCCAATCATCTTGTGCAAGTCAAATTGATTGTATGAAGGGTCAGTATGAATGAATTTTAAGTTGGAAATTGTATTTCATTCTAAATACTTTTAAAATGAATCTCTTAAAGTAATGAAGAACCTATTTGTGTTGTGCTTTCTTGTACATATGTGCCTGTTATTATTTTTGTGTTCATTGACTCTAATTCTACAAGTTCCTTCTGTTTTGCCGATGTACGTAGTTCTTTTCACAGTTATTACAAGGAATTCTATATCTGCAAGTAATTTTATTAGATGATGTATCACAGGTTTAGAAAAGTAAGTATAGTCAAAACCTGGATCAAAAGCTTTTACTAAAGATTCCCATGTTCAGTGGTATTTATTACGTCATGAATCTGGGTAATACGCCCTTATTTAAACGAAATTCTTATCGATGGCTGTTTAATACCAGCAGTAAGTTAGTTCAAAGAAAACACACTATCAAGTAAATAATGTGTAAAGTTATTGCTGAAGAAATATTAAAGACAGTTTCCACATTCCATACTATTAGAAAATTGTGGTAATTTGTGGTAATTGTGGCCTGTTAATATGAGAGATTTTCGAAAAAGTAATTGCACATTTTCACTGGAGATAGATTTTAACTTTTGGCATTCACTATTAATCACAGTAGAACCTTGATAAGTTAAACCTCGATAATGTAATAACTTCTATAAATTTATAAAATTTTGTGTTCCTTTCTCCTTGGAGTCTAAAACCTCTATTACTTAAAATAAAAACCCTCTATAACTTAAACGAATAATTTGGGTATCACACCTCAGTAAGCAGTGAAAAGTGGTTTGAATCGGGAGAAAGTCTTCTATGTAAAAGACGAAGAATTGCTGAATTTCCTAATTTAGAAACATGTTTGTTTACATGGTTTAGACAGTGTAGAAATTTGTAAAAACATTAATGTTAATGGAGCTATACTAAAGGAAAAAGCTGAAGAGTTTTCTAAGTCACTGGAAATCCATAATTTTAAAGCTTCAACTTAAACCCTTAATGAGTAAAAACCTCAATAACTCAAATTATTTTACGTTTCCTTTGGTCTTATCGAGGTTCTACTGTATTTATTGTTTATGGCTTTTTAACAAATCAATCCAAAATATGGTTTCAATAAACGGAAGTTGATCTAAAGTTTCAAATATCAATTTTTTTTTGTTAACGTTTCACGTGGATCATTAACTACTTCCTGGCGATTAACTATTTGTGAAATTTTTAAATTGGACTAAGCTATCGTAACCAATTAGTTCGACGATATGTCAGTCACATGATATTCGGTATAGGGCACACCAGGGTCTATATACACACACTCATACTCACACATACATAAATACATAGATACAAACATCGTACCTATCTCGCTTGAAAAATTATTAGAGAACTACCCGTAAAATTCTCCGAAGATTCGAACCCTACACGTGGTGGTTACAGCTGAAAATTTACAGTAGCAGACACAACATATGCTTCTGCATACAACACAATATTTAATAAAATTTTTCGTAAATAATTTCTTATTCCTTGTTTAAGATTATTTTCTACATGCCCTTTTTTAATCGTTAATGAACAGGGACTTATTTATTGTTCATCATTCAAACGCTAGGCATAGATAAAAAATGAAGAAAATCAGATGAAAGATTAGATAAGAAAAGTAGTACCCACAAAACAGAAATTTTAGTAGTAGGATAAACATATGTTTAATCTAAATGCAAAGTGTAGAAGCTGAAATATAACTAGATCCCTTAAAGATGTTTGGGAGGTACAATCGGAGACAAGAGTACATAAAATTAGAAATTCGTGATTAATTAGGTTTTACAGCATATCATGAGGTAATAAATACTATCTATACTAAAAAAACAGTATACGAATTGAGAGAAAATTTAGAATTTGACCAAAAACTTTGAATAAAATAAGAAATAACGAATAATATGGAAAATTTTTAACTGACTTTTGGCAGTGAATATGCCTTGATTTCAACTTCGAAACAAAAAAATATTTAGTTTCAATCTCTATTAATAATGAGCGTAAAACTTTTTAATATGTTTAAATAATAATTAAAACTTTAAAATTGCATTTATTTCAGACAATTATAAATATTATCATTATATTATCAAGTAAAAACGAGATTTTCAGCTAATTTTTCATTTTTTCCTCGATAACCATTTAGTGAATTTGAATAACCTTACGCTAAAGTGATTCTCCAGAGTTCAAGTTACTTATTATAAAAGTTTGAAATTTCTGGTAGCTTTTTTTCTGTTAATAAAAATAAATTTAATCTGTTCGGTTAACGAATCTCCATAAAATGACGTGTAAAATTACAATTTTTTAAAATTTCAATAACTTTTTAAGGGTTTAGTGAATCGATTTGTAATTTTTACAGAAGTTTTAGAATTGAATGAGGAACGTTCTTCCAAATTTTTATTTGTCTCGTAGCATTTTGACATACCTCCCAAACATCATTAAAGAAAATAACAAATATAGAAATTTGTGCAAGGAAAGCGTTGGGACGCATCTTTACTATAATTCTTTAATCGTTGCTGAGGAATTTTAAAACATCCCCAAGTGAACAAATTTCCTACAGACTTGAAAAACAAAATTAGGCCAACAAGTATCGCTAAGTTACGCCGTAATAAACTATCAATCAAAATAAATACAAAAATAAAATTCATGCCTTCTTTGATTGTTACAAGTTAACTGTTTCGTAACTAGCTTTGTTTCACTTTCATGGAACTATAACGAACTGAACGGTTTTAGTTTCTGTGACAAATGCACTTAGTAAACAAAAGTCGAAACCTTAAACAAAATTTAGAGATTGTCAAAACTTGTATTGTTGCCGATTGTCACGCGTTAAGTAGCATCAGTCAATTGTCCGAATACAAAAGGACCGGACCGATAGGTACCGTCTTTACACAGGGTCAGCGTTTATTACTGCCGTTTCGTGAGAATTAACTGAAAATCGAACGCAAGGTTAAATCATGTATTTTCTAGGTCTTTAAGGAACGGGAACAGACACAGAAGCATGTGCAGTTGTAAGGTTTCTGTCAGAAATTAAACAAAAAAAATCAAAATACAGTGTAAACTCTTTAGAACGTCACTCGATTTAACGACAAACTCCTTAAAACGTCGAAATTGCTTGACTTTGGTTGGTTTACATTGTTTTCTATACAATATTACACTCTATATAGCGTTACGCTCACTCTATTTAACGACAACAATGCGGCATTATAAAACATTAAGCAGTACTTTCTAAGTTGCCGAAATAGATAAGAATTGCAGCTGTGTACGTTGTTGAAGAAGACGATCCTGTCCCTCCGCCAAGCATCAAACAAGCACTTGATGCAGCGAAACTATTAAAAAAATACTTTTTATATAATCAAATTGATCCAGCAGTATCTCAAGATATGAGTAAGATACGTAAGAAAATACAATTAAAATATTGGAGCAGCAAAAAACATCAGACGAAGATAACAGGCTATACGCAATGTATATATGAATAATAATGTTCGTGTGCAAAATGTGTACTCTCCATTTAACGACCACTCTTTATAACTCCGAAAAATGTTCAGTCTCTTAAGTGTCGTTATATAGAGTTTATACTGTATTGTCAAAATTGGTAAGGTAAAGTAGAGATATACCAGATGGTGATTTTGCCGGGTACCGGAAAATCGGGTACCCACTCGGCAAAACCACTACCGTTAATTAGTGAAGAGTAAGGCTATCATCACCTAAATTGTCGACGCCGGATAAACACGGCAAAAATCCCGGAAATTCGGGCGAAGTATGTTTTTTTTCCCGGACACTTCTAAAAAAATATTTTTCTCTGTAAAAATCTATACAATTTTTTTTGAACTCGTTTTTGGTGTTACCATATTGAGAGGCACAAAGTTTTCTTTCATTCTGTCTTCTAACATTTTATTCAGAGATGCCAATATGTTTCTGGTTTCGATAGTGGGGTTATCACTTTTCTGTTTTCGATTTTTACATAGAAAACGTACATCACTGAATGAAACAGAAACATATATGCCTCTGATAGTCGGTCTTCAAAAAATTTTTTTTATCAATACAGATGGTCTATCCAAGCTCTCAAAATAACTATTCAAGGCCGCGTACATTTTCAAAAACTGATCGTCGACTATTTGGCCGTGCCTTCTTGAATGGGGGTTATTATGAATGAATTTTTTTCGCTAATATTTTCAATGTATCGCTTATCTATAAAAAAAAATTGGATTTCTTAGATTTTCTTCACAAAAGTGTCCGGGTTACACCCGAACACTTTTTAAAAACCCCTACCGGACGGCCCCCGGACGGCCTTCAAACTAGGACACATCCGGGGAATCCCGGACGGATGGCAGCCCTAGTGAAGAGCAAAGCAACACCAAGACCAAAATTGCCCCAGTTTTGATCTTGCTGATATAAAGCCGTATTTATAAAAATAAAGCATTTACTTTACTTCAGTAAAAGCTTTTGCTACAATTTGTATGCATAATCTGTACCTTTTCCTTGCAAGGAAATGCTTCGGATTAATAATGTAGAAGGTGCAGATTAGCCCCTACCGATTTCGACAAACTAGTTGAAATTTACATTATGCAATCAAAACAGCTGTTTATTTTATTTGTTTAATACATTCCTGATTGACTTGTGCAGTGTTGAAAGCAAATTCAAAATTTTCATTTTCTGCACAAGTGACACGGCTGCTCAACGTATTTCGGGATACGCGTCAAATGGTCAGTTAACCACACGAAATTCTCCTCCTCAAGTCTAAATAACGTCTTAAAATCTGATTCCCGTGGTGTACGTTTTGGTTTACAAGAAAATTTGTACGTACCATATCAGCCATAACAAGCCACACAACTAAAGATTACTTATACAAGTCCTTTTGGATAGATTTCAACACAAAAACAGTCCTACAAATACATAAATTTTTACTTTAAAAGCTGTGTCATGCCTGGACAGATACTGAAAAGTTAAAAAGAGCGAGAAAAGTTTTTGTTGAACAAAAGTAGATTCCTTTGTTTAAAAGCAAATCCTTTAGTTTTAGGGTAGATGTTTAAAATTTAGTACAGCAAACTGAAGAGATCAAATACTAAAAATGTTTTGTTCCAAGAAAAGAATATAAGTACTAAAGCTGCTTCAAATGCTTTAACTCAAAAATCCACCCGAAGTAGTAATTTTTCGTTTAGTCTTGCATATTTAGTCTTATAATTAGTCTTACATATTCGGTTTTCATGTTCGTTCGGTTTTGGTTTTGGTCTTGCTGGTATAAAAATAGTCTGCAAAATTAGGCAGATAATGAAATAATTTCTATTGAAACTATTTACTATTTTTCCAGATCATAAACGACACAATAATTTGTTAAAAGCTTTGGAACCACAATCCCACGATGGGGAACGCGAAATACTTTTCTTTACATTACCCTGTTTTACTACATGTTACTATCAAGGGGCGGCATCATCTTTTGAAAATTACGACGTGGTACAGAAAATTCATACAGATATACCATTAGCCATCTTTTCATATAAAATAAGTGCAATAATAAATGCAAATATAACCTTTTTGAAAATTCAGTTAGTATATATATTCAGGTAGTTTTTAGAATAACAGGTGATATAGACATTCTTGAAAAAAACATATTATGTCAGTTTACATAAAAGACAAGACTTACGGCTGATGTTATTTATACGAATTTTCCTATACCACGTCGTAATTTTCAAATGATTGATTCCGTATTATATTACATGTAATAGAGTAGCCCTTTGTTTTTGTTATCAACTCGCCACTAGTGTATATTATAAATAAAGAAGCGTTCTTAGAAGTTAAGAAAAACCAAAACATTTCTTTGCCACCTAAAATGCGAACCATTTATAAATCGTTAAGTAGGTATCTACGTTAGTACTGATACTAATTTTGAAAATACCTGAAAGATTAAATAAGAACCATGACACAAAATAGTACCTAATAACCTTTCTACAAATTTGTATTGAGTAAATTCTTAGTATACCTACACCAACAGTAAAAACTAGTATTTGAGGAAGCCATCATTTAGCGAAACAATTGTCAAATTAATATAACAATTGTAAAAACTTTGTGTTTTCAGTTTACCGGAGCATCAAGTCCTGTAGATTAGAACTATTCAAAAAATAAAAAAGACTTACCATCATTGCTGATATTTAATCTCAATTAAACGATAATTGTCTTTGTAAAATTTACAAACACTAACACTAACCGTAAGAATCATTTACATAAAGGCGCATGTGTTTTTAAAAAATTTCACTAATAGATTCTTAAGTCTCACGTTTTAGTCACGCACGCACGCGCGAACCGTATAGCCACTCGCCCCGCATTCGTTTTTAATGAACGTAAATTACCGAGAGTTTCAATTTGTTTAATTACTTCCGAATTAAGTTTACCGAATGTAGTAATTAAGTTGTAACCGAGCAGCGCATCGCCTTAACTGACCACACGTAACCGAAATCAAATCTGGACTGACAAATTAAACTTATTTCTATTATTGTAAGAGAGTGTGAAGTTGCACATTGTCATATTTTTTGCTAGTCAGATATAAAAACTAGTTTACCATGTTTCTCTATTTCTTATAAATGCATCTTACTCCAGCTCGAGCATTTATTGTTTGTTCTAGAAGAGATAAGATTGTTTTCGACATTTTTATGCGTATTCATGCAAGACACGGTCAATTCGGTCAAACAAAAATAGAACTGTTCTGCAACTGTTCGTCTCCTATTTATTACAGATATTTGAACAGCAAAAGAAGTTTTATTTTATTACGGGAGGTAAATAATTTATTATAAATTCCGTGGATTATTTTTGTAATAATTTAGTAAGATTTAGAAAGCAATTAACACATTAAAATTTTAAGTAGTCAACCAACTGATACAATTGACGAATTACGAAAGTCTTTTTCATACCAGCAAAGGTAAACAATCGTTCGATTGTTAGCATAGAACAATGAAGGAGAGCTCCGACTAGCTAATTAGTTTACATGATAATTTATTCACTATAGAAAAAATCATAGAGTATCAGTTCTTGTTTGAAGGAAAAAATTATAAATGTTGTGGTAGCTAAAATTATAAATAAGTATATAAAGTATATTAANCAACTGATACAATTGACGAATTACGAAAGTCTTTTTCATACCAGCAAAGGTAAACAATCGTTCGATTAATTAATCAATTAAAAAAATGCAGGCATTATGAATTTTTCAATTTCGAAAAAAACCTTCATCCAACTTAACTTTAATAATTACCGTTGAAGAGGCCACCAATCAAAGGGCAAAACGTTGGGGAGAGAGAGTAAATAAAATATAGTTTAAACCTGAATTAGTCCCCAGTAGTTTTTGTAACAAGACATCATCGTCATAGGGTTATTAGTCCTAAGACTGGTTGGACATGTACCTCCACTCTTTCCTATCCTGACCTAGTCTTCGCATTTCCCTAAAACTAGAACAACCCACATCCCTAACTATTTACGAACAGTAATCTAATCTAGGTCTACCTCTACCCCTTCTAACTCCCGTTTCTGATTAGACCTTCATGCCTGAGAAGGTGTCCTATCAACCTATCTCGCCTATTTCTTATTGACTTCCAAAGAGTCCCCTGTTTTCCTATTCTTTTTAATATCTCTTCATTTCTAACCTTCTCTATCCACGGTATCCTCATCATTCGCCTTTAACACCACATTTCCAACGCTTCTAACCTACTGTTTTCCGCCGCGCCCACTGTCCATGTTTCGCACTCATACATCGTCGTGCTCCAAACATACATCTTTAACAATCTTTCATGGAATTTTTAAATTAATCGTTCCCGAGCATAGAAATGACTTCTTTTTATTGAAGGCGACTCGACCCTGCGCTATCCTCTGCTTTATATGCCTACTACTCCTTCCGCCCTGACTTATCTGACTTCCCATATACCTAAAATTAGCCACTTCTTCTAATTTTTCGTCTCCTACAGACATCATCAGGAAGAAAATTAATACTAACTTTTAAATTACTCATTTACATTCTGGATATTAATCTAATATTATCCCTTTTGGACCCCTTGTATGTCCGCCACTGGAAGCCTGTCAAATATACTAAACATTACCCTGATACCTGATGTTACCCCTGTATGTTGTCCATGTAATGCACAAACCGTTCAGATACGAGTATTAAATTCCATTTATTTATTGTCAAACACTTTATCAGCAACAGACGAGTTTCCTTTGATCTCCCTAATAAATTACGCTATTTTTTATATATTTACAATCACCTACTAATTCCGATTGATATTTGTTTTGTCTGATATTACGGTCATAAAAAAGGTATACCGTTTATTATTACACCGCGTAGTCAAATAGAAGCATCGACTAAGCTTTTTCGCACCTGATATACTTGGCGGATTTATAAGACCCTAGTTGTTTGTACAGGGATGATCGTCGGGAGATTTTTCACATGTTACCGTAACAATTTTGATTGCCTCTCTTCACGATAATCAACCAAATGTACACAGTTGAAGGTACGTTTAGTACTGGATCTCCAAAAGTTTTCTGGAAACACAAAACCACATACATAATTCCTTTTGACGTGACAACGTCTTATAATTCGATGGAGCCGGCTGCACGCACGAGAAAACATTACTCATGCGGCGCTACCTCGCTCTGAGGCGTTCCATTTAAGGCTTGAAGTGCAAGCGAGAGCGCGGAACGAGCGACAAAGAGGCACAATCGGCCTCCGCGTTCGGCAGCGTTCGACATCTGTCTCTCTCCTACTTGAGTGAGCGATGCGTCCGCGTGGACAGCTGCTATACAATAATACATTTCCATTTACCTCCTTCTCTATATCCATACAAAATATCTATCAAACAAATAAAATTAAAATTTTCTTTTGAAAAATGAAACCATTCCATCAGTATTTTCTTATGACGTTGTCACGTTCAACTATCGTCAGTAAACCGACTTTACAGACAACCGATTTTTTTTAGTAACCCCTTAATCTGGCCTGATTTTAGTTATTGACCGTGTATATTTCGTAGTGCATTTGAAAGTAAACCAGTTTCTGTTATAAGGAATAGTTATTAGCTATTCAACCATAATGGGGGGAGGGGCGGTTCTTAAAGAGAAACCCGACTAAGAGAAGTCCCTGAAGGGGGCAGCAGCTCTTTCAGTACGCAGGGTGGCAGAGATCACGATTTATAACCTCTATCCACGACATCCTCATCATTCGCCAGTAACAGCACGTTTCGAACCCTTCTAGAAAATGGTATTTAAAAAATATATAACCTTGTCTATTTAGCTAAAATTTGGGTTGGTGTTTATCTATTGTTTTTCGTATTTTTTCTGTAAATTATTTATGATTGCATATGCACCTTCAAACCCTCATTCCTTCCCGAATTATTTATTGATAAGCAGCAATTGCAGAAAGTAACCCTTTCTTATTTAGGGAAACATATAAACCAATTGATTACGGCACTTCTAATACACATAATGTGTAATTTCGATCACTTATATGCCCTGCAGCAAAAACTCATTATGAACATGAGATCCTCTTGATTAGGTCATTACACTTCATGGCACATAATAACGATACTCATACTATGAAATGTCCTTTGGCGCACGATGCAGCATATTTAAAATCCATTCTAAAAACCCTATTTGCAGACAACACAACAGTTATTTTTCAGGTCACGGCGTACAGGAATCAAAGGATCTCATCAGAGGATAACAATTTAATTTTCGAAGCGTTTGACTGCGAAAACTTCGTTACAACTCGATATCTTGGTCGCTTGATGAGGGCGTTTAGAATCGGCGCCGTAACGTTGCCGTAGCTAGTTTTAGCGTCACAGTATAAGCTCATCGTGGATGCAATCAACGTAGGCGGTGCTGTGGCAGCCATTTGCATGTGGAGCGGCAGCCATTACACCTCACATCAAAGCGGGCCCCGGAACAAAACGCGAGCGAACTCGTAGCACGGCTAACTCGATTTGGGACCGGTGAATTGCTTTTCACTCGGTATGCTATTGCTGTTTTGCCTGTGGCAATATGAATACAGAATCTCGATCTCCGTTGCTAAAACGTTTCAGATTTTTAACCGTTTACAAAGCAAACACAGACAATGGACGTGACAATACAACATTAAACCACTTCCAAACACTTACCATATGGATTTTCATCTATTATTTTTTGAAAGAGTAGAAGCCTTCGAAACTTTATGCTACATGCGGATGATGAGGATAGATAATGTTAGGAATGAGGAGGTATTAAACAGAGTAGGAGAACATAGGACGCTGTGGAAGTCAATAAAAAATAGGTGAATACAAGAACACCTTCTCATACATGAATGGTTAGCTAGTGACATATTAGAAGAAGAAGAAGCAGGAGTTAACAGGAGTACAAGTACACCTAGATTAGATTACTGCTCAGAGACACTTAAGGTAGTGGAATGTTCTTCTTTTAGGGAAACGCGAAGATTAGCTTGGAATAGGAAAGAGTGGAGGTGCGTGTCCAACCAGCCTTAGGACTGACGACCCTTTGATGATGATGATGGTGATGGTGGTAAAATAACTAGGGAGTTAACTAACCGTAATGTGTCATTGACATACCCCAGAATTTGTACGTTATGGGAGGCCTAATTTCAACTTTTAATTTTGCTAATATTTTTCATTTTTGGGTAAAGGTCTAGATGATGTGGGGGTGATTGAAAGAGGAGGACTCCCCCACCACTGTACCATAAAAATTTTGTGGCGGTCTCACCCCCATAAAAAGTTATGGGGGTTCAAAGTTAATAAATATGCCAATTTTTATATATTGCTAGGCATGTAAATATTTATATAGTCATTCTTAAACAATATTCAAAGGTAAAACTAATGAAAAATACATAAAAATATTGAGAAAGTTTTAAAAAACATTATTTAATTATCTTTATCAATAGGGTAGGTTAGGTTATGTTATCGGGTTTTGTTCAAGTGACCACCCTCTTTCGGTTTCCCACCTCCACCTGCTTGAAAATAATTATTTTATTGAATTTTATTTGAATTATAGTGTATGAAAATTGTCAAAATAATCAACTTTCAACCCCCATAACTTTTTATGGTTGTGAGACCGCCGCAAATTTTTTATAGGGTTTTACTCAGGTGACGACTCTCTCCCGATCCCCCTTTCAGGGTGGGGGGCATCACCTAACCCCCATTTTTTATGGGGGTGAGAGCGCCACGAACTTTTTATGGTACAGTAGTGGGAGACCTCCTCTTTCGATCCCACCCCCTTCGGGGGTGAGGGCCATCATCTAGACCTTTACCCATTTTTATCTCAGTTTCTAATGTCTTTCGACCAAGATGCAATAACACGAATGATTAGATACATTTGCCAATCAGTATTTGCCACTTTGTCTTTTAAGCATTCATATGAAGTTATCTTTATAACACTTTTTTTTGTTGGTTATCTGTTCTATTTTTAAAAAGCGATCGCACCTCCTTTACATCTCCACCAAGTGTTTTTTAACTGTATTCTTAGAAGCAACTTCTCAGTTCGTTCTTATCAAGCCATCGACATCTTGCAGTTACAAGTGGTGTGACCTACCCTTATTATTACGAAGACAGTTTGCAGCCGAGGAATTTTATCTTTCCCGAAAGTGTAGTAGTTTACATTTACGGTGAAGAATATTGCACCCTTCTCACTTTCACGATTTTAATAGTCACTTAGCTTAAAAGTGGGAAAACGTAGATAAGTGGCTAAATGACGGCAAAACGGTTGTCGATACGTCTATTAAAAAACCAGCACCCTCTTTACATTCTGTAACTTTTCTAAGAGGTAGTGATATAAATAATGGTAGGTATGTATTTATGATACGCGTTGAAACGCATGTGTGGTAATGACTGAGAACTGGTTTTCTAGGGGTATAAACAATATTGGCATGAATATTATATGAGCAGGTAATTTTAACTATTGAAAATAAAACTGCGAAAGAACAAGACTTCGAAACCTTTGACTACTTCACAGAAGCAATATAACAAAGATTCATTATCATAATCATCATCATTATCATCATGAAGTCGTCAGTCCTAAGACTGGTTGGACACGTACCTCCACTCTTTCCTATCCTGAGCTAATTTTCGCATTTGCCTAGAAGTAGAACATCCCACATCCTTAACTATTTGTTAATAGCAGTCTAATCTAGGTCTATCTCTACTCGTTCTAATTCCTGTTTCTACCTCTAATATGTCTCTATCTCGCCTATTTCTTATTGACTTCGATACAGTTCTCTGTTCACCTACTCTTTCTAATCTTCTTCATTTCTAATCTTCTCTATCCGCGGTATCTTCATCATTCGCCTATAACACCACTTTTCGAACGCTTCTAACCTATTCTAACCTAACCTAACCTATTCTCTTCCGCCACACCCACCGTCCATGTTTGGCACCCCTACAACGCCGCACTCCAAAAATACACCTTTAGCAATCCTTTTCGAATTTCCAAATTAATCGTTCGCGAGCACAAAGGTGACTTCTTTTTATCGAAGGCGACTCGACCCTGCGCTATCCTCTNGGTTTTCTAGGGGTATAAACAATATTGGCATGAATATTATATGAGCAGGTAATTTTAACTATTGAAAATAAAACTGCGAAAGAACAAGACTTCGAAATCTGTGACAACGTCACAGAAGCAGATTTATTGTCATAATCATCATCCATAAAGTCGTCAGTCTGGTTGGACACGCACCTTCACTTTTTCTTATCATGAGCTAATTTTCGCATTTCCCTAGAAGTAGAACATCCCATTTACTTAACTATTTGTAAATAGCATTCTCATCTAGGTCTATCTCTAACTCGCCTTAACTCTTGTTTCTGTCTCTAATATGTCTCTATCTCGCCTATTTCTTATTGACTTCCAAAGAGTCCTCCTCTGTTCACCTACTCTTTCTAATTCATCTTCATTTCTAATTTTCTCTATCCTCGCCTATAACACCACATTTCGCCTATAACACCACATTTCGAATGCTTCTAACTTATTCTCTTCCGCCACACCCAACGTCTATGTATTGCAACCCCCACAGAGCTGCGCTCTAAACATACACCTTTAGCAATCTTTTTCAAATTTCCAAATTATCACAATAAATCTTCCTGGTTTTCTATTTTTTACACACCTAATACCTAATAAATACCTAGTAAAAAATACATCTATTGATGTCAATGATTTTCGAGGATTAAATTGCATAGTTATGTCAAAAAAAAAATAAATCTGATTGACGGTTTTACGTCATCGGGTGCTTGTCTCCCCAGCTCACTACTGAACAGATTCAACAGACAGTAAGGCCATGTGTTGTCATAAATTATTATCACCACTTTACCAACACCCGATGTCATCTGATACTTTTTCTCATTTTTGTCCAAGTATAATAAACATACTCATACAAAAAGCGCCACAGACACATTAACAGTATGCAGGTAGGTATATAATAAGTGTATTTTTACAGAAAAGAAAAACTTTTTAAGGATCAGTAATTAATTAATAGCTACTTACTAAATAATACCGGAATTGTATCATTTAAAAATGTTATTTTTTGCTAACTTTGAATTATGCCCTTCGTAGCTTCAAGTGTTTAGGTAAATATTTTCCAATGAGACTTACGACTGGTTCACAAAATTAAAGAGAATTAATACTTAATTGAAGGATCGTACCCTGATCGTAAGGGTTACTAACTCTCCAGTTTTAGCCCGAAAACTACTGAAAAATTAAGTTTTCTGCGAACTCCGGTTTTTAATTTTTATGAAAAACAAAATTTTATTTTTCCTTTAGGGGCAATGTTCCTATTGAATTGGACACAATTATAGAGGTAGTGGACGCTATTATTTCGAATACTTGAGTTTAAAATATTTATAATATTTAATAAATAAATAAATTAATCTACCTGATCGTTTTCAATTTGTTTCAATATTCACGTTAGTTACTGATTGTTCAAGTGTTACCTAAACATGTGTAGCATGTAGCATTGAAAAATTAAAAAGATTTAATTTTATAATTGTACTGCAAAACTAAATTTCTAAATTTTTCGCTTTCTTTCACCAATGTTTACGCTGACCTTAATTTTACTGCAAAAGGACAAACATCGGCACCTTTTACTGTCCCTCTGTTTACTAATGGCAATATCTACGGTTTATGGATGTTTTGCTCCAAATCGTGAAGCTCAATGTACCTATTCTAAACCCATTTGTACCTACATAACGGCCTAATGTTATCTCCAACCCAAAAATTTTACACGCTAAAAGTAAAATTATATTATGAAATTTTTTCTTCCCTTGTTTTCTTTTACAGTTCTACTTTCATTCTCCTTATTCTTTTCTATTATTCTTTTGCTTACTTCTATCTCCAGGACTCTAGTACTTACATTCCTTACCGCTTTCTTCATTATATTTATCCAATTATTCTTCCACTTCCTGTAATTTATCATTTACCTTTTTCTCCAGTTACTTTGTAATTTATGAATATTATTACACATGCTGTACCATATGGTTAATTAGAATCTAAAGAAAAGATAAAGATAAAGTAAGATTTCATTAGTTGGACCAACTTAAACGAAAAAAAGACTCGCAGTTTCAGTATTGAAAGTATAAAAATCCATAATTGGAGGTGGAAATTACCTCTGTCTTTTGGATATAGAACGTTCCCTTACGCCTTACTCAATTGTAGGTTCTTTATTGCCAATTTGACTGCCAACTTTGCAAACCCGCTTTTGTACTTTCTATGCGTATATTTATGATTGCAATTCGGGTCTTTGTCGAAAATGAGAAAAGGATTGCAGTGAAAGGGGTTTCGTAAAATAATAAAACTACCGCTGACACGAATATCAGACTAAATTTGCCAAAATAGGGACCGTTATAGGTACAGTGCTAACTTAACTGTAACAACGGATTATTCATAAAACGGACCAGTTATTATTACTGTTGAAATTGCTTCACAGGTAGCTACGAAAGGGTAAGTCAAGGTGACTCGAATATATTTCGCATTTTATGGGAATTACAAGTAAGTAAAGATGCGCCATTTACAATGGCTGTTTCTTTTCTGGAAAGCTCTGAAACGAAAGCTTACAGTTCAAAATTCCTGCTTACCCAAACTTGGTATTCACGTATGCCACATATGTTAAAAATCAACTCAAAATAAAAAACCTAACAAGAAAATGAAATAGAGCATCAAACTGCTATTAAAAAAATAATAATAGTCTCGCAAGGGTTTGACTAAAATACCAGAAAAAGTTCCTAGGAACGGGATGTCTTAGAAAATTCGGGATCATTCGGGTCAACACTGGATATAGTGCAAGAAAAGTAACTATCGCTTCTACTTTTGGCATCCAAGGTGTTGTTTTTTAATCATATAATTAAAAATTACCAATTGTGACGCATTCGAGGTGGTAGAAAACAGTTGGATAAAATTGAGCGTACTTAAATATCTATAGGGTTGTTCGGAAAGTCATTTCGTTTTTTCCCGACAGAGGATTTAATTGTATTTTTTTGCACCCAACTTCACATTTAAGCCGTATAATTTTTATATGCTTTGAGAGCTCATATAGCAAGGCTTGTGTGTGAAAAATTCCAATTAATTCTACGCAGTAGTTTTTGGTTGGTGCCCTTTTAAA